>NC_088923.1:15625000-15925000 GCF_038396675.1 Hydra vulgaris
ATTAAGATAACAATTGCCCAAAAAATTAACTGTATGTTAATTTTGTATATCAGAATGAATACCGATGTTAATATTTATATATCAGAATGAATACCGATGTTAACTTTTATATCAGAATGAATACCGATGTTAATTTTGTATATCAGAATGAATACCGATGCTAATTTTTATATCAGAATGAATACCGATGTTAATTTTGTATATCAGAATGAATACCGATGTTAATTTTTATATCAGAATGAATACCGATGTTAATTTTTATATCAGAATGTATACCGATGTTAATTTTTATATCAGAATGAATACCAATGTTAATTTTGTATATCAGAATGAATACCGATAGTGAACGGAAACTTTCAGCTTCGGCCGAAACCGAAATTTCTGCTTCAACATTTTTTTTACTTTTACTGTCTCGGCCGAAATTTCGGTTCAAACCGCAACCGAAATGAACCGAAACTTTTAAAAGATTTTTTTTAAGTTTTAATATAGAGTGGGATCATGACAGTTTCCTAATTGTAATCGTTTGTTAGTAAATCAATTTTTAATTATAACAATTGTAAAAATTTTAATTGAAATCACGTTACATGATAGTTTTAAGTTACTATTCTCAAATCATTCTCAAAATGAATTAACATTTAAGTAAAGCAACACAAACCAATAGTTTCATCAAAAGATTCTCAGTGCTAAATTTTACAATGGAAAATTAATTGATAAAAAACTGGTTTATGGAATCATTTTACCGTGACAGTTAGTGATTTCAAATACGGAACTTGCAATTTGAAAATATCTCGTGGATCGCACAATCCAAAACTTTAATCACTTAGCGGACTTTCATCACATTTAACAAATGGTTTACTCTAAAAAATCTCTTAACTGAAAAAGCAATACAACTACCGGCAGTCCTATAAATCTTAAAAATTGATTCAAACTTCAAAGAAGGTCTGCATTTTCTTGTGCGACCGTGGCGCAGTGATTAGAGCGCTTGCCTTTTAAGCAGGAGATTCAGGCTCAAAACGAGCTTCGGATATATTTTTGCGTCACGGTAATGAAGGAGGCGTGAATTTCCTGGTTAAATGCACTTCCGCGGTGCTCTGTAATAAGACCTATAGGTCTTCTTGGGGCACCTAAATAACAAAAAAAAAAAAGTTTCATAAATTTATATTAGAAAACAACATTAAAAGCAAAGTTTGGTTTGGCAAAAGTAGCAAAGAGATTTCTTAGACCTCCACCAACATCTGCCGAAGTTAAAAGGTTGTTTTTAACTGCTGGAGAAATTCTTTCAAATGAAAAAAACAGACTTTTGCCAGAAAACATGAAAAAATATGTATTTCGCAGAGAAAATACTTCAATTATTACCTTTAATTATTGAAATGTCTTAACATATTAGAGTTTTTATCAAACTATGTTACATGGTGATTGGCTAGATATATGTAAAATAGTTTTTTTTTTTGCTTTAATTCGGTGATCATAAAAGGTTCAGGGATTTTAAACAATTATTTTCAAATTTCGGCCGAAATTTCGGTTTCGGTTTCGGCCAAAATTTCGGTTTCGGTTTCGGCTACGGCTTCACTGGAACCGAAATTTCGGTACTTTCGGTTTCGGCTCAAATTTCGGTTTCGGTCGATCACTAAATACCGATGTTAACTTTTATATCAGAATGAATACCGATGTTAATTTTTATATCAGAATGAATACCGATGTTAATTTTGTATATCAGAATGAACACCGATGTTAATTTTTATATCAGAATGAATACCGATGTTAATTTTGTATATCAGAATGAATACTGATGTTAATTTTTATATCTATTATTTTAATTTTATAAATAATTTATTTATAAGTTACTGTTATTCATTTAATTTTACGGGGGTAGCAATAAAAATTAAAAAAAAAAGACTAATTGAATTAAAAATATAATTTTTACTTCTTTTTTAAATTGTAAAATTATTTAACTAAAAAAAAAACAACGCTGTTATTTGATGGGACATGCTTTTCGAATTTTGTGAAATACATTTTAGTGTACATTATAATCACACCTTGCTAGAAAAATTTAATTTGGGTGTGTACACTTTTTTCAAACATAAACACTGTTGTGGGGAGGTGTGACTGAAATGCAGCTTGCAGACTACTATAAAGGAGACGAATATCTTTTATGCAATAAAGCTGTTGTGGTTGCCCCCAAAAAAGCTTGTTGATATTATACATGCCAAACTATGGTTTTTTTATACATTTAACCTGGAGTATCCTTCTGGTTCAAAATCATTTAAGGAAATGTTGGGAGTCTATATTTTAAAAAAAAGTCAACTATTAAAATCGTTAACAGTAAATGAACTATAAAGACATTTTTTAAGAACTTTTTAATGAGTAGAACACTTTGCAATGACATCGCAAATGGAGGAAGCATTTTTTTTAGCAAACGCAAAGTTAAAAGAATAAAACTGCTCGTGATAAATTCGAAAATAAAAAGCTTTAAGTTATTAAAAGATACAAAATAACACTTTATTAATTTTATTAATTTATGTTGTATGGATTGTTTATACTGTCGTGTATTTTTGTGTATTGTTTATAATGTCGTGTGTTTTTTTGTATTTTTTATATTGTCGTGCATTTCTATGTTTTGTTTATACTGTTGTGTAATTTTGTGCATCGTTTATATTGAAGTTTACACTTTAGTATTGTTTATGTTGACGTGCATTTATTTTGTGGTCTTGTTGCTAATTATTTTTATTTTTGTTGTTTTTTATGTTTGTTACTATTATTCAGTTTATTTCTTATTTTTTGTCTCATCATAATATTTAAAAATATCCTTTTTTTTTATTTACTTCATTATTTTTATCATACTTCTGATCGCTAAACGTTGTGTTATCTCATTCATTCGTTATCTACCACGTCAGTTTATTTACTTTTGCCCTTTTTTGTGTTATTTGTCTTGCTTTTTTAAATATTTTTTTTCTTCTTTTTATTTTGTTTTATTTTATTTTGGTTGCTATATTTAGACTTGCAAGCCATTGGTAAATAGAACAGGTGGCTGGCTCACAAGTTCAAGTGGCTGGATAGCCAGATAGCCACTAAAAAAAAACACAAAACTAGCTGCGGCTGGCTTATAAAGAATAAGGCTGGCTAGCCGGCTGAAAGTGGAAAATATCCTCTCTTGTTTTTAGTTATTACTAAATTTATAACACACCCCTAAATTATTTCACAGCAAATTAATGTTTTCGTGTATAAAAATAATCATATTCATATTAGTTGGGTCCAGTAAACTTCTGCAAGAATTAACAATCAATTCAAAAGTTTAAAACATGGATTCTACTGCTACACTACTTGATGGAATACATAAATATTCATTCGCCAAACGTGCCAGATATGGAAATTTTTTATGGGTATTTTTCCAAAACATCACAGGATCTTTTTCTTCTTCTTCTGTTGGCAGACAATTAACGTAATTATTTACTTCCCTTGCTAGTGTTTGATGTTTACTTTGATCATGATTTGGTAGCGTAGTTTTTATTTCTAGAAGCAGTAATTTCGTCGCAGTTGGATGGTTTTCTAAAACATAATGATTTTAATTGAACATCATAATGGTTTTAATTGAACAGCATAAACATTTAATTGAACAACATTTTTGGTCAATTGAATGTTTGTTTAATATTTGATTAATTAAAATTAGTTTTATTATTTAACATTTTTATTTTATTTATGTCATAACTTTTATTTATTTAGCTTACCATCTTATTTTATAATATTTAGCTTACCATCTTTTAGTAGTTTATTGTCATTTTTATCAACTGCATTGTTAATTGCTGAATTTGAATTTGAACTTTCTCTAAAACTTGATAAAGTCTCTAAGAGTATATCAGTTGCATCATTATTTGGAAAGATGGATTTAACTGCTGGATCTAACAAACATGACGCTGTTCTAATTTTGAGCTATAAGCTAATTTAAGCCTTTTTATCACAGGTAAATCGTTAGAAGATACCTGGAGGAGTGATGCAACTTTATGCTTGACCAATGGCAAAATAGAGAAAGAGTTACCCCCACTCATAACTTCTGTCAAGTTTTGAAATGGTTTAAGGAACTTTACAAGTTCGCTTAATAATTTTAGATCAAATTCATCTAGACACAGTTCTCTTTTTCCAATTTTTTTTTAAAGTTTTTTTTACACCATTATATAACTGTTCAATAGACTCTGTCATAAAAAGTGCACTGCTCCATCGACTACATACTTGGAGTTTTAAACTTTTATGTTGTTTAGATTTGTATTTTGAGTTCTCTTCAAATAGATTATCATTTTTTTTCATATTCATCTTCACTATCTACAATAACCGGATTGCCATTTGGGTTTAATTAATTCTCATTCGATATTAGTTTAATTGGGAATTGTTCATCAAGATTAAGTTCTTTTACTTCAGCAATTTTTCGTAATTTATTATAAACATCCACACCATCATTTGTACACAAAAATTCGTTAATTAGAACAGTAAATTTGAAGCTCAAGCATGTAACAATATTTCGACATTTCTTGAGCAATTTTAAGACTTCGGAACATTTGTTAAGATCATCAGAAACCAGAAGTAAATTCAGCTCATGAGCTAAGCAATTTTGTGGCTCTTCACAACCCAGTAGACTAGAAGTCTTCATCATATTTGCAGCACCATCGTGAACATTATGCAAATGTAACTCTCCATTCTGCATGCTAAATATATCTTTAATAACATTCTTCATAAAATCTGCAATATTTTCTGCTGTGTGGTTTTCCAGTGGTGTACGAGCTAAAGTAAAAAATTTTCTATCCCATTCACTGGTTATTACTGAACACAAAGTAAAGAAGCAGCAATGTAATATTTTAAAACATCTTTGACACTGCTTTTGACAGCTTTGAACATATCAATTAAAGCCCCGCATGCCAAAGATGAGCGTGATGGAGTGACTATACCTAAATTTTTTTCAAAAAAATTTATAAAACCAGTTCTTTCAACAAGATTAAAAGATAGCGAATCGGTACAAAACCAAAGTGCAATGTCACGAGTAATATCAAATTTTGCTTTCGATGATGAACCGCTAACGCTGCACCAATTTTTTAAGATGTTATTTTTTTCTTCGGTAGATACTTTATCAGTAATAATTTTGTGTACTAAAAACAAATGATTTTTCATGTTTCCACTTGATGTAGAACGTTTTACTGAATGAATTTTCGACAAATGGGCAGGCTTTTTATTATCTAATTTAGCTTTTTCAATTTCCAAACATGGTTTGCAATAATAATTGCTTTCATTGAGATTTTGACCATCTTCAGCTACTAATTTTCCATAATAATTCCAAACAAGTGAAGCACATTTTTTTTTAAAGGTGCTGCACAATCTTATCTTCAAATATTTTATTGATGAGTTTTCATTTGGTTCGCGACAAGATAATGATGTATTATCTATTGATCTTTTTATATTAAATCTCTAATTACCAAAAAGTAAATGTACCTGGAAGAAAAGGAAATTTCTTTTATATGCAGATTGCTCCTATTGCAACGGTAAATAAGAAATTTTTGTTATCAAATTATAAACCGAGTCAAACCATGGAGGTAAAAATTATTATATTGCCATGGTCAAACGAAAATAAGCGCAAAAATGAAGTAACCACAACAAAATTCATAAAACATAAAAATTTACAGAGAAAAAAAAAAGGATTGAGCGTAACATTATAGTTTTAAAAAACAAAAACTGACCATTTCAGCTGTATTTTAGCGGCGGCTGCATTTTGAATAAAATAGCGGCTATTAGTGGCTATTAATAAAAAACTGGCGGCAATTGGATATTAACTAAATGGGCGGCAGCGGATGAATAGAGGCGGCGGGTACTAAGTCTAGCTATATTGCTTTTCTTTTTTTTTTTTTAATTTGTTTATTTTATTAAAATATCACTCCAATGACCAGTTTTTAACTATATGAGTGACACCGAATCTAACTTTGTGAAATTATACGTCACTTCGTAATTATTTCAATTTTATGGTTAAATAAATGGATAAAAAAAAAAAGAACATATTTTTATGTACTTTATAATTAAATATGTATGAATGTTAATTTTTAGATATTATTTTTTGTTTTGTTTGAAACTAGCATGAAAAAATTAAAACAGTCTTAATTAATACCAAAACGGTGTAAATTAGCACTAAAAAGGTGTGCAGTATGAAATACACCAAAACGGTGTAATTTAACACCAAAACGGTGTAAATTAACACTTAAAAGACGTTCAGTATGAAATACACCGAAACGGTGTAATTTAATGCTGTTTCAGTGTTTTTCATGCTGCACACCTTTTTAGTGTAATTTAAAACCTTTTAATTAAGAGTGTATCAAATAAAAATCATGAACAAAATAAATAAAACAAACAAGAGCGCCAACTTAATTCTCCGTTAGTGGTTTACATTGTTAATCTAAATAACCTTAACAATTTTTTAAGATTCCAGAAGGAATCTTGAGACGTTGTAATCACTTCCTCAAACTCACGTTCTTCTTTGTCATCATGAAATACATTTACATAATTTTTTTCTTTATCTTCACGGTAATATTTCAAAAATTCCGTTTTTTTACCTCTCCTTAACCGTGCTTATTACCAACTTATAAAACCTTCGATTGTATAATGGATGTTCAAAAGCGGAAATCGCGAGGTGGTCGGTAAAAGAAGTATTGAAATTGTGTGATAAATTAATTACATGTTCTATACTTTATAGAAATATTTGTAAAAATAATAACAAAGCAAATAGAAACAAATTCAAAATATGATAAGAAATGTTTTCATTCGTTCTCCCTCACCTGAGTGGTAGTGGTTTGGTCCTAGGACAATTGGGTTTTGAGTTATCACGAGTGACTCTTTATTGAGCGACAGTGGAGCATTTTGAAGTGAAAGAAAATCACCATACTCTGACGTTAAAAAAATCCGCTGCTTGCACAGGGCAAAATTATGCAACACAGCTACCTTTTTTTTTTGCTCATTTATCAAAACTTTACAAATACGTGATCGTATATATAAATGATTTACAATGTATAAAATAAAACATCGTACATATAATAGGAACTTTTTTAGTACAAATAAAAAATTTTGTACAAATAATTAAAATAAAAAAGTAACTGTGTTTATTACGCATATTTATACAATTATAAGGCTTGTTATACTTAATAGATTGGCAGACATGTGCAGTGCTGCATTTGTTTCTATGGCGCCCCTAGACATATGATTAGCCGTCGCCCTATATCTCATGATATAAGTTAAAGCAATACATATATACAGTTAAAACTAATTATCTGTTGTTTTTGTAAATTTAACAAAATACTAAAAAGCAAAAATATACTATAAAAGTTTTCTTAATTTTTTTTATCAAAGTCATCAATGATATTGGTATAATCAGTATTGAAAGTTTAATCGCTTTCTATTGATAATATAGGTAAGGCGTTTAAACTTTGTTCTTTTTCAGTAGATCTTAAATACGATTTTAATCTTTTTAGCAACGAAAAGCTACGTTCAGCATAGCGATTTGCTCAATGAGTACAAAAATGTTCCTTAGCTATAATATAGAGTTCGCCGAAAGTTCATTTTATTTCAAATATGAACTTAAGCAAACACATTCTTCCCTAAAACATTCATCCAAATCCATGTTGTACATTTGGTATAAATGTACTTTATTTTTCAAGATTTTATCAGGTGGGTAATTTATCAAATGGTCTAAAAATGCAAAGTTTCTGTAAATAACTTCATATGCTTCAAGCCTCTTTTTCAGTTCTCTACTAAAACATACAGTTATAACATTAAATGTCTAGGTTTTTAAGTTTTGATTAGTATAAGATTCCCCGTGTGATTCATTCAGTATGTGATTCCGTGTGTGATATATTCTGTGTGTGAGTATGTAATTAGTATGTGATTCCAGTTCATTAATTTCATCATGAAATATTTTTCTTATTTTTCCTCGTTTTATTTTAAATTCTTGACAAACGATACTGAAATAACAATACTGAACGATACTGAAACGATAATGAAAACTATGAATTTAAAGTCTTTGACTTTAAATTCATAGTTTTCATTTAAACTTGACTTTGAATTTATGAATTAAATTAATTTTTGATCAATTCTATTGTTTAACAACAACCGAAAAATCAATTTCTATTGATTGTAAATTAAAATTAGTAGTATTAAAGCGTTCCGAAATGCCATCATAAAAGCACATTCGAGACGACTCATTTGATTGTTAATATTTTATTCTTGGTTTCTACATTAAGGATATATTTGCATACAGTATACAGTTTCATTTTCTGATATTTGTTTTAAAGCTTTAAATATTTCCACCCATTTTCATTCAATGCTTCACAACCATTATACCGAAAAAACAACCTTGTATCACAAAGAATTTTAATAGCTCGTCCTTTTAAAGCACAAGATAACACCAACCAACTATTTGTCGATGTAGAAAAAAAATTAAACAATTCTCGCAAGAAATTGAAAAATGATGCTGCATCTCTGCCACAATCTGCCAAACACTTTCCAACTAAGTTTATTAAGTGTACTGCGCAAGGTAAAAATGTGCAAGTTCATTGATATTCTTAATTTGCGCTTATAGTCCTGAATAAATTGTCCTGAACTATTTCTAAATTCTTTTTTTAATTACGCAGCCTGGTTTTTAGTCTAGATTTGCCTTATAGCAAATGCACCTTTGCGCATGTACGAAATATAAATAAATTCTAACATTTAAAAAAATACTCTTTCATGAGCTGTTCCTAGTTTAGCGCAACTTTTGAAAACTGTAAACAAACAGTATGTACTTTATTTCACGTGGGGAAAAAAAATGGAACAAAAAGTACGTATTCTATTCGTATGACATGTATTTCACCTAAAAGCCTAAGTAACTGTTATATTTTAATTTACAATTTTCTTCTTGTGGGTTCAATACCTATAGCATTGGCTATAGATCATTAAACAATTTTAAACTTACTGTAAAACTGTGTGAAAGTTAATTTAGCGTTTGATATCAATATTAGTTCGATAAATAAAAAGATTTTTGACAAAGTAAAATTTAAAAAAGTCTAGAATAACATGGAACTAAAATAATTTGATTAAGATTAAGGTTTAGAATCTATAGCTTCAATACCTTGTGGGTTCAATATCTACAATGGCGACATATTAACCATTCAGATAACCAAGTTTAGTATTTAGCGCTAGAGTTCGGATTGCCGTAACTGTAATGAAAACAATAACAAAAACAATAACTATTATTGTATTAACTTTTTTAGAAACAATAACAATACCTGTGATTTACAACTATTGTAATACTGTAATACAATAACAATAAATATTGTATTGCAACTCATCTTCATAATACAATAACAATATCTGAAAAAAAGAAAATGTATTGAAATGACCCGCGACAATAACAATAAATATTGTATTCTTATTCATCTTTATAATACAATAACAATTTATTGTTATTGTAATAAAAAAATTATCGTAATACCAAAATTTAATAAATGTTTTAATAGTCCAGTCTCCGAGATATGTGATCTTGAAATAGGGTACAGCTAATATATAATTATTGGTTTTATTTCTATTTTATTTACTGAATATCTTGTCCTT
Organism: Hydra vulgaris; assembly: GCF_038396675.1. Taxonomy (NCBI): domain Eukaryota; kingdom Metazoa; phylum Cnidaria; class Hydrozoa; order Anthoathecata; family Hydridae; genus Hydra; species Hydra vulgaris. Next base: position 15,634,610 of record NC_088923.1, read on the forward strand.
GTTACAAAATTTATATAGGTCTACAAAAGTTAGTTTGAACTGACTTGTATCTCTTTTACTGCTGGTGATAGACATGATCAATTGCTACCATTTCTTCCACTTAGTTATTTGCTTTTACATTAGACACCAGTCCAATTGTTTCAAAACTTACTCAACTAACACTTACTCTTATATAACTTTGTCTTTTGTTACTCTGAGGCTTTTATGGCTGTATGTGTTTCATAAAGTAACTGGACTTTTGGATCTAGTTTCAAGTTATACAAAAATTTTGTTACATAAATCAAGAACATTATTTATTTGTCATTCTGCCTCATTTTTTAAAAATTACTCTTGACAAAATTTACCGATACGGTCTGATAGGTGATGAGTAATATGAAAATGTAGAATTTTTTTTGCAAAACAAAAGTAGTTCACATTTTTAGACAACCTACTCGATAAATACCCAGGTCAATGGCTCCCTGATTCCATAACGCTGTAATTTTTAATAATGTATAATAATTAGAGCAACCGTGGTGCAGTGGTTAGAGCTTTGGCTCAGAACCCAGAGGTCCGATGTTTGACGCCAACTCTAGCCCAAAAACATTGGTACGAAAGGAGGCGTGAACACCTTGTTAAATGCTCTCCCACGGTGCTCTGTTATAAGACCGTAAGGACTTATGGGAGCACCTAAAATTACTACAAAAAAAAAAAAAATTTCATGCGTTTTATGTAGTTAATCAAATAGTTTAGACGTCATCATCCGGTGAAACATTTTAATATTAGTTTAGACAAAATTATAAAAAAATCAAACATTTCACTTCACAAAGTAAATAATACTTTAATTACAAACATATGATAAATCATATTTTTGTATGATTTTGAATGAATATTTTTAATGTTAATTCTAAATAAATTATTCTTTAAACAGTTATATTATTGGACTCAAAAGAAATAAAACTTATATATGTAAATGATTGGTAGAAACGGGTGCCACAAGCGCCCCTGAAACTAATATTTACGTTATATACGTAATATGTATGCTTCTTAGGCTATCCTGGCTTCACTTTACTTCTCAAAACTAAATTTATATATATAAATGACTTCTAAAAACGAGCGTCACGGGCACCTCTGAATTTTCTAGTGCCCAAATAATAATAAATGCGTGGAAAAAGAATCCAAAATACTTTAAAATACAATAAATATTGGACTTTGAAATAGTAATACAATACACCACAATAGTTATTGTAATTGTTTTTCATCCACGGTACACAGTGATTTAGAAACACTTAAAATTTGGCCAAAATATAGTTTTTTGAGTAGCGAAATTTCAACAATGTTATTAGCTTACTATTTTCTACAGTTTCATATATTTTTAACGATATAAAAAAATAAGTTCTGAAGTAATAGATTTAATTGTTAATTTTTGTTTGAAAATGACCGAAAACAGCTCTTTTTCATCGTTAAAATTTTATCATTATTAAAACTTTATTTTCTCCCTAAATACAAAACCTTTCATTTTAATTTTCATTGTATACAAAGATAATAGATAAATTTATATTAATTTATAAAAAAATATAAATATGTATTGATACATCTTATAAAAAATGCATTTAAAAAATGCAATTTTCATGAGTTTAAACTGATTTTTATAGTGCTAGGACTTTTTACCTTAAACTTCCTTTGCGATGCCAATTCTTTTTTTAAAGAGAGTTTGTATCATTCAGTTAGAAACCATGGCCTACTGTAGTAATACGGCCTGATTTTTTGCATTTTCCGTTAAAAATTAAGAGGCCAGTTTTTTTACGGCTTATTTGTAAATTTTAAATTATGTATGAAAGGTTTTAACAACAACGACAAGAACAATATATTTACCAGTGAATATATGGAATCTTCTTCCAGTTACAACTATTCAAACCAATGAAATAAGTGGACTCTAAGGTTCCAAAGTTACCCCGAAAATAACTAACTTTGAGATATTTAGGAAAAGATGAATTTGAAGATTTTCAAAGTGTTGATAAAATAATTAATTTTGATTCTTTAACAGAATAACATTCTCTGCCAGGCTTTACATATAAAGCTATAACAGTTTTGTTACAAAAACATTGTGTATCAAGTGATTGTGTGCTTCTTGTGGATGAAATGTATCTGCAAAAAGCAGCCCAATATCAAAGTGGGAAATAAATTGGTGAAGATTCAGAAAGTAGTCTTTATGAAGGTGTTGTTGTTTTTATGATTGTAGGGCTTCAATAAGCTATTCCTTATATTGTGAGATCATCACCTGAAGTTTGCACAATAGGATCATGGTTGAAAAAAGAAATTGATGAGTGCATTACCTCATTGCACCAATCACGTTTTAAAGTAAGAGCTATTGTTACAGATAATCATTCTATCAATGTTAATGCATTTTCAGAGTTTCATAAATCCTATACTGGAGATGGAAAACTATTTATTTATCATCCAGCTTATAATGGAGTTTTAAAAGCATATCTATTATATGATATAATCCATTTAATAAAAAATGTTAGAAATAACTTGGAAAACATTATGCAAGATATTGCATTGCTGTCTTCAGAGATATTAGAGTGTCAGCTTTCTGAAGATAGCATGGAAGTTGCTGTTACTATAGCAGGCTACATTGCTAAAAAAATTGAAAAAAAGATTTAAATGTCTATCTTGTTGTCAAAAAATGGTTTCTACAGACCAAGATGTTCTCAATAACGAATATCTGAAAATATTATTCAGAGGTGGACTTATATGTCCAAGTCAATCCTTGTCTGATGTTATTTGTCATCTTTTTAGTATTCTAGATATTATTTCTCCTATTCTAATCAAACATTGCAGTTATTCTTTATCACTTAAAAGTTTTGCAGAACAAATTTTTAAGATTTATTATAGCAGTGTTGATTTTACATGCGAGTATCACCAAGAATGGGGAATTAAATATGGATCTCGAATCGTTATTAATATTTTTTATAATAATTTACAAAAAGAAACTACAGATTCTGTAAGAAAAGATCAGGTAAAAGAGTTTAAAAAAAGATAAAGAACTAATAAAAATTTTTTTCTCAAGTCCTTAATACATATAAAATTACAAACCTTTGTTTTTGTTTCCTGATAAAAATTGTAAGTAGTCTTTGCAATATGTAAGTTTGTTTTAGTAGCATTTTGATACATAGCTATTTGAAAGCCTATTTCAGTATTTCATATGTTATTGGAATATTCTGAAACAGAAAATCAGTTAGCGAAAAATATTGTATAGCATAATGTCAGACCTTCCAACCTTTTTTTTTTAAAACCTTGAGATTCGTGAAAAAAACCTTGAGATTTACACAAAAACCTTGGGAAGCGTAAAATTAAAAAAAAGGGCTTTTTTTCAAACAAGAAAAATTAAAATGGAATGAAAAGTTATATTTTATAAACAAATAAATAATATTTATTGATTATGTTTAGCATTGTACATTTTTGTTGCTTTTTTTGATATTTTTAACAGCTGTTCAGATGGTTTCCATTGAAAACACGGTATAGTAGCCTCGGAAAACATTGTCTTCATAGCTAAACTACTTGATAATGCCCCATCCAACTTTAATGCTGATCTCTCAAGACATTTGTTTTTTTTTACAATACTAAACAATCGTTCTAACTCAGAGTTACTGTGGGGAATAATGAGGACAATTTCAGCTAATTTTGGTAGCAGTTTAAAACGTTTAACTAAAGTGTTGGGAATAACCATTTTTGAAATATGGTACCATAAAACGTCAATTCTGTAGTGAAACAAAGGTTCACCTCCAATATCATCAAGAATCCCAACCAGCATTAACAATTAAATCGTCATTAAGAGGAAATTTGTGCTTAATATATTTAAGAGACGACTTTTATATTGTTTTTGTGAAATATCTCCTGTTTCAAAGAGTTGCCTAAGTTTTTGTTTTGTTAGAACTCCAAGATAAATATCTTGAGTATCAATATAATTTTTTGAATCTTCTAAGTCTATTTCTAAAACCGATGAAATGTTTTTCAGGTAGAACAATGTTTAAAATGTTTGGTAGAGTGGTAGAGGGTAATGTTCAAAATGTTTGGTAGAAAATATTTGGTAGAAAATGCGCTTAGCCAGCTTTTTGACTAGACTTTCCATTGCTGATTTTAGACAATGAATTGTTAACTCTTCTCGCTGCATTAGTAGATTGAAATGTAAAAACAAAGGTAATGCTGAAGTTAGAAAAAGCATTGCTGATTCCAAAATTGGATTATGAAATTTGTCATATAAACGCTTAAATCTTTCATCAGCAAAACTTTCACTTAAAAAATAAGCTTTCAGGCTTGTATACTTGACAATAGCTCTTGAAATACATTTCTCTAAAGATAGCCATCTAACTGATAGATGCTTTAGAATGCCTTGATATTCTTGATTACAAAATTCAAAGTACTCTCTCAATTTGCCTTTTTGTTTTGCACTCTTATCAAACCAATAGTACAAGTCAATCATAACATTTTCAACATTTAATGCAATATAATCACAAAAAACATCATGTGCTTTACTAGCAGCTAAGTGTGCAAGATGACAAGGGCAGCCACTAATAAAGATGTTATCATTTTTTTTCTCAATTAATCTTGATGCAACTGAATTTCTTTTTCCAATTGCATAAGTTTAAGTGTTGATAATACAAGTGTTTGTATTATCAACACTTAAACTTATGCAATTTTCCCATGGAATTTCATATATTTCAAATTTTTTTTCAATAGAAGAAAAGATAACAGCAGCCTTTGCACAATCAACTCCAGATGTTAAGCACATATCAAAGAAATGACATGTTATTGTTTTTGAGCGGTTAGCATCAAATATTTTGATACATATAGGATTCATCTTATCAATGCCAGAGTCATTCGATCCATCTGTGCCTAAGGAATATGGATGAACTTTACAATGTTCTACAATGTAATTTCGACATTGTGGAGCAAATGATTCGTTTATAATAGCCATTGTTTTAGTTCGACTTGCTGCATACCTCTTGGCAATTTTGCTGTCTGGAAAAACCTCTTTAAAAAGAGATGTAAGATGATCGGAGGTAAAGAAATGTTGTGCTGAACCAAAAAATTTGTTACCATGACCTCAGCATTAATTACTTGATTATCTAATGTTGTGTCAGTTTTTAAAAAGTTATTTAAAGAAGTTTGCTTTTTTAATGCAATAACATTTGCTTTGTGACTGTTTTTTTTGCAATGATCAGATACATCTTTAACTCATTGATGATGACAAGTTAGTTTTTTAACACACGGAACACAGTAAAATTGGTAAATATTACCTTTAACAGCCCTAACAGGGTAATCTTGGCACCATGTTGAGTTAAATTTGCATTTATATGTTTGCTTTGACGCCATTTTTAAAAATTCGGATTTGATTTATAATATGAAAAAACTCATGTCTAAAGCTATTTATAAGTCGGAGCCGGTTTTATGATCCGTTTTGTTCACTTAATATTCATTAGTTTTTGATGTAATCACAACCTTTTTCAGAATATATATTGTTATTATTTTAAGCTAAAATATTAAGAGTAAATTGAAAAATAAAAGGTATTCCTCGACCATTTTAATTAAATAAACATTTTCCGTAAAAAAACTGGCCTCCTAATTTTTTCCGGAAAATGCAACAAATCAGGCCGTATAATAACAGTAGGCCACTCAACGCGGTTAATGCATGTACTGGAAAATACACGAATTTTGCGTTTTTATAATAAGGTTATGTTTCGCTGCATTTTTTTAACCCGAATAATTTTTAGAAAAAAAAGTTTTTTTTTCTCCTAGCGCTTTAGTTTGTCTAAAATCAAACAAAGTTAAATTTTTTTTTAATTACTCAAGTTTAGATATAAAATTTTGCTTTATAGTTGATGGACCATATCTTGGTATAAAATAGTGCTGCTCTCAATGAAGATAAAACATTAAACTGAGAAAACAACTTTTTCAAACAAGTTTTAAGTTATATGTTTAATTTCTAACCAGTCATATGTCTGCAAACATATTAAAGGTCGAAAAAAATTAGTTATTTCAAGTTTAAAATCTGTTTTTTTCATTTTATATGAAAGTTTTTATTGGTATGAGTGTGAAGAACACACAAATTGACATACGACTAGTTAGACTTTTAAAGTTAAACCTCTTAAGGTTTATTTAAAAGTCTAAGCTCAAAATTCAAGCATTACTGTGATATGAGCCATCCCTATTTTATAATGCCATAAAACTATTCAACTAAAATTCCGGTCTTTAAATTATCATAGATTAATATATATTTTATTATTTAAATATACATATTTTTTATTTTTTTTTAGAAAATATATCTACATATTTTCATACTCCATCGCAAAAGATATGTTAAGTTTTAAAGAATATATATAGATATTGTTTAAACTTAACATATCTTTTAAAACTTAACATATCATATTGTTTAAAAACAAATGTTGCAGACCGGAAAAAAAATATGTTTTTTATCACCGAGAACAAACAAGACAAAAAAGTTTGAGAACTTGCATTAACGGCGTTGAGCATGTGGAAACTAAAAAAGTTAGCTGCCCCAACTTGCCCCAGTTTCAAATAATGTGGTTTTAAAAAGCTGATTTTGTTAAAAAATTAACGATGTAAAAGCTAATACGACATTATATAATATATATGTATGTATATATATATATATATATATATATATACATATATATATATATATATATATATATATATATATATATATATATATATATATATATATATATATATATATATATATATATATATATATATATATATATATACGACATTATATAATATATATGTATGTATGTATATATATATATATATATATATATATATATATATATATATATATATATATATATATATATATATATATATATATATATATATATATATATATATATCGTATTAGCTTTTACATCGTTAATTTTTTTTATAAAATCAGCTTTTTAAAACCACATTATTTGAAAATAGGGCAAGTTGGGGCAGCTAACTTTTTTAGTTTCTAACAGAATGATACAAACTCTCTTTAAAAAAAGAATTGGCATCGCGAAGGAAGTTTAAGGTAAAAAGTCCTAGCACTATAAAAATTAAACTCATGAAAATTGCATTTTTTAAATGCATTTTTTATAAGATGTATCAATACATATTTATATTTTTTTATAAATTAATATAAATTTATTTATTACCTTTGTATACAATGAAAATTAAAATGAAAAGTTTTGTATTTAGGGAGAAAATAAAGTTTTAATAATGATAAAATTTTAACGATGAAAAAGAGCTGCTTTTGGTCATTTTCAAACAAAAATTAACAATTAAATCTATTACTTCTGAACTTATTTTTTTATATCGTTAAAAATATATGAAACTGTAGAAAATAGTAAGCTAATATATCCTACATCTTTTAAGAGAAATAACTCGTAAACCTATAGCTAAATCAAACGCTTTAAGTGATGGTGTTAAAATTAATAATCACATTTTATGTGATTCAAGTAAGTTAGAAATTGAATTAAAAAAACTTATCTATGACAAAAAAATATTTATCTATGACAGTTAGCTAAACAGTGTGGAGACTTCATTCTAAACTTACGTAAAATGGATTTATACATGTAGAAGAGTATACTCAACATCGAGACTCTGTACTTACTTTTAGTAAAAGAAGAGTTTTTAGCGTTAACTTTTAAATGCTGCCCTGGAGCAGGATAAAAAATTATTTGATTTTTGTCCGATTATGTACCATATTAATTATATTACATTAATATTGTAAATATTTGAAAATATTTTAATATATATTTTGTAATCTAATATGCTTAAATGGGTCCCCTCAATTTTAACCTTTTAACCCAATTATGACTCTTAACACTTTTTTCAAATTAAAAAAAAGCTATTTTCTATTGTTACAAGAATAATATTCTTGTAACAATAAAAAATAGGTTTAATTTGAGTGAATTGACATAAAATCTGTCGATCGTTTGACTACCAGTGCTTCTTCAGTTTTCATGTAGTATTACCCAGTTGTTAAGTATGTGTATATCATTGACTTTTTCATTAATTTATCAAAGTCTTAGATACCATTGAACATTAATACCTTTTAAAAACGCTTTAGTTATATGGAATCAGAGATATTGTCTTAAAATGGTTAAAACATTATACAAGTATTTCTTTACTAATATGAACCCATAGACGTTTAGTCACTAAAAACTTTACTAAACATTTTTTATGGTGTTTCAATGAGTTGTATTTCTAAACCTACTCTTTTTCTAATATATATTGATGATTTCTATAATTTATCCAACCTAAAGACAATAATCTTTGCAAAAAACGATCTTTTTATCTACCACAACATCACCTAATTATTTGAACGAATGAACTGAGATCCTAAAAATATATTAGTAAAACTAACCGGACTTTATTTATAAAAAAACTAATCGGACTTTATTTATAGAAAAAACTTATTATGTTATGAAAATTATGAAATGTTTTCTCTACTCTTTAGAACTAAACTTCTCTACTCTTTGATAATATTCAACTAAAAAGAGTAAAAACTTAACATTTTATAACGTTTTATTTATTTATACAATCAAAATCACTCATGGAAACACAACATCAAAAATTAAAGTTAAAAAGTTTCAAAAAGCATAGTAGTGTTACATAAACCTAAATTGAAATATGCGAACCTTAACTTAATTTTATTTTTTGCTTATTTATTGCAATGTTAACTATGCAAATAACGGATATGGAAGAATAATTAATAATTTTAACTTTTCACCTCGACAAAGATCCTTACCTTGATCCAAATCTTAAACATTACCGTGACAAAAAAAATTTAGTGATCTAATATTGCCAATATAGCTAGTAGGCTCCGTTTAATTGTGAACTGGTATCTATATTTGATTATTGACTACTGTTTGAATATTAACTCCATACAGCTTCTTGCTGGAGGATAATAAACTAAAGTTCCGATAAATTTACTATTCGGTAATTAAAACTATACCGATAATTAATTATTGCATAAATGTTGTAGTTATGTTTTCACTATAGATACATTTTAAATAAATCAAATACTTATAAAGTGTAATCTTTTTCTTTAAATCTAAACTTCTCTGTAAAGCGGTTCTAAATAAAACGGTTCACCGTAAAACCATTCACTATAAAGCGGTTCACTATAAAGCGTTTCATTTTAAAGTTTTTTATTATAAAGTGCTTCACTATAAGGCGCTTCATTACAAAGCACTATAAGTGCGGCCGTGGCGCAGTGGATAGAGCGCTTGCTTAATTTAGGTAACTTAAGCGTGAGCTCAAAAGGTTTGTTTCTCATAAACGACCGGGCATGCCAATTTATAGACAACCATAACACTAAGTTGGGAAAACGTTCGATCTACAATTTAACACAAAAAATGACCATATTTTGACTAACTAAACTGAGCGGGTCGGGTAGCAACTAAATCTGTCTTACGCTAAAAAGTGTCTTGATATTGATTTTTAATCATTTTTTATATTGGTGTGCGCAATACCAAATTAACGAAAAAGTTGCTTTTTGTTTAAATTATTTGTTTTATTTTTGATCCACAATTAGACAATTTAACTTTTTAAATAAAACTAAATTTTACCTAAATAATAAAACTAAAAACAATAAACAATTTTAACAACATTTTTAAATAATTTCACAATATTTACTTCTTTCAAAGAAAATAACAAAAAAGTTGACTACACCGTTTTCAATGTGAATCAACGTTAAAATAAACCAAAGTAGCACATGTTAATTGTATCGTTAATAACTATTTAAAATCACAGAAATTAATAAAATAGAAAGTATTTTTTAAATAGATATTGTTTCTCCATAGTTTAAAACAAGCAAAAGTTATTGTTTTTTTTTAATCTCCAAACACTAATCAAAATTCGACAGCATCACTGTGAATACATCTTATCTTGTTTATAAACCTTTCAATGCGGAACTTATACATTTTTTTAATCTTTTTGCTTCTTGTTATATAAATAAATGAGTTTAAAATTGGAACAAGACGAGTGCAAGCTAATATCCAGTGCAAGTGTTGTTTGTTTAGATTAGAAGAGAAGGAACTATTTTTTATTGAGTCTCCAAAGTAAAGTTGAGCTACAACAAAGGGAACGTATGACACCACTATAATCCAAGAGGTATAAATTATAGTGATGGTTACCTGTATCTCATCATTACGACTTTTTGGAATCGGTAATTCACAACTTTGAACTTTTCTTTTTGCCCCAAACATCAATGAAATGTTTATTGCAAATATAGCCAGTAGAAGAACAAATGAGTAGCTTCCAATACTTATGTAAAAAATAAACTGACAAAAAGCATTTTGTGAATTTAAAACTAAAGCAAACCACACTCCTAACGCGATGTTTATAAATGTTAAAATAAAAACACAAGGAACCATATGGCTGTCTTCAAAAACGATGCCCCAAAGCGAGTTTTTAAAAAAAACTCTAATCAGCCGCTCCGTTGAAATTAGAAAAAATATAGATTCTGTAAAACAAACAATAAAAATAAAGCAAAACCCTAACATTGATATTTCCATACAATCAATAATATTGGTTGTTTTGATGAACGGTATTAAAAGCTGTATTATTGCTACTAACATGTCCGTGGAAAACAAAAGCAGCATTAACTTCTCGTTTCGTGTAAACTTGATACTCCTTTTTGTTTTATGTATTCCAACGATTGTGGCTGAATTAGCTGCTGTTGTAAATATTGCATTGAGCCCGCAAGCAACTACAAGTACTTTAATGTTCACGTCATAGATAAGTACGCTGTTACATACATTCTCAAAAGATGCACTCATTTTAGCTGGTCGATTTAAATGGTCTTTTAAATATTTTTTTGATATTTGAAATAATTATTATTCAGTTTTTTACACAGCTGTAAAAAGTTCAAGATCATACTATTAAAATAAAATTTCGCAGAGGGTATTTGCGATAAGATGCGTTAAGTTGCGATAAGTTGCGATAAGTTGCAATAGCTCTTTATTTATGACATCGTTCCAATTCTATTTCCCTTTAAACTGTTTGCTTCGCTATTTAAATATGATATTAATAGGTTATCAATTATTTATTAATGTTTTGTAAATTAAAAATAATTTTCGTTTGAAAACTTTCTACTTTAAAATTAAATATTTTGTTTTATTTAATTATTCCGTCAAAATAAACGTTCAAAACAGCTAATCCGTGAAGTATTCCGATAATTAAAATTCATTTACGACGTTTGAGTTTATTAAGTTTGTGACGTGAAGCCAATAAAAACAATAAATAAAAGTTACTTAATTTTTCTTAAATAATTTATGAGATATTTTTTTGTAAACCCTTGTTTTTATTTATTTTGTAAATTAAAAATTTATTTTAATTATTTTGTTTTTTGCTAGCTTTAAATGTAAATCGGAAATTATTTGAAAAACAACGTAAAAAGTAAAGTCATTAAAAAAAAGTAGAATGTTGCTCACAAATTCAAAATTAAATTTGAACCAAATTCGTTTATTTAGCAACGTTAAATAAAGTTTTGGGATTCATATAAAAAAACTATTTAGTTTTATAACTTTTTTTACTTTTCCTAAAAAATTTTATTTAACCTAATTTTTGTTGATCTTTGGTGCACTTGCATTTTCTTTTGCAGCACACACGTTACATTTATGCCATAACACACATGCTGCCAAGTTTTTAAGCTTCAGTATGCATTTAGTTTTGCATATTGTTAAGCTTTTTCAAAAACACGCTTTAGCGTGATTTAAGTTTCCAATTTTGATTGATTTAATACATCTTGAAATTTGCTGTATTGTGTGGTTGGGAAAAGATGATGTCACTGTTAAATAGTGAGTGCAGATGTTAATGGTATTTCAGTCTTAGTATAAGGATTAAAATTTTTTGTAATTCAAAATCTTGAACGTGGTTGCAGTTTAATAAACATATTAAAAATATGTTATAACCTTATCAACAATCGACAGATACCTTGATTACTATTTATGCTTTGATTAATATTGACAATCTGATTACTATTTAAATTACTATTGCCTTGGTTACCATTGAAATTTGTTTCACCTGCTTAAGTTGCTAGAAATATGAAGTTTTGTGAAGAGTTAAAAAGAGATTAGTTATTTTGGTAGTATATAATCCATACCTTGATGATACTAAGTTGTCTTAATCCATACCTTAAGTTGTTATAATCCATACCTTGATGATACTAAGTTGTCGGTTTACTTTTGAAAATAAGTTTATTAGATATTTATCAAAAATGTACACGATAACAGTTTATCTACTTATTTATTAAAAAATCCATATTTAAAAAATAAAAAAACTAACATAACACGACAATCTGTTTTCTAATATTTAAGAGTAGTTAGCGGAAATGGGTTTCCAACGTTTTGCAGTTTTTCTAAAAAAAAACTGCAAACGTTCGCTAAAAAAATAACAATCGTTTACAGTTTTATTTTTTTTAATGGTTTTCTATTTTATATTTTTTAACTAATAGCGTATGTAGTAGCTGAAAAGAAATTTCAATATTATATTTAGACTTTAAGTTATAGAGCATCGAAGTTGTGTATTCCGTCGTGATATTCTTATGTTCAGTTGAGATATTTTCTCATGCTTTTTGTTGGAAGAGTTAAATTATATAATGTAAGCTAGAAATCAACAAAAACGGTCTGAAGTAGCTACTTCAGAACATATTTGTCTATTTTTATCTTACATTATATAATTTAATTTCTTAAATTTTGATAAAATCAAAATTTTTGTTATGATTATATTTCAAAGTATTTTATCTAAACATATTTTTTTAATTTAAAAAAAAGAATTTTTCTTATTTCTGTTATACTTCGGTCTAGGCAACAAAAATGTTAATTACAGTAATAATATTTTCACTGCAATAAGTTTGCTAAAAGTTTGTTTTCGTCATTTGTACTTTTAAATTTAAACTCATTTCACTATTTAAAAATGGAACGGATTGAAATAAAAAAACTTTGGTGAAAAATTTTCCGATACTAACGTGTTTGTTTTTTCGTTTCAAATCTTATTTTTAAATCAAATGCTAAAACGTTTGATTTATTCTTATTATTGTGCAATATCCTTGAAAGTGTGTAATTTGCGGAAACTACTATGAAAATGTTTTAAACTTCATGAGTTAATGTTTTACTTCCAATCATAGATCGCCGTGCAATTTTTTACAAATATAACATCTCAAGATCTAAAGGTGCAATTACATAAAAACTTTCAGGATATATATATATATATATATATATATATATATATATATATATATATCCTGATATATATATATGTATATATATATATATATATATATATATATATATATATATATATATATATATATATATATATATATATATATATATATATATATATAGAGAGAGAGAGAGAGAGAGAGAGAGAGAGAGAGAGAGAGAGATCTTAAAATAGAGATCCAAACAAACCTACCCGCAGTCAACTTCTTAGATGTATCCTTTAACTTAGAAAAAAGCTCCTACCAACCTTTCAAAAAACCAAATGATTATCTACGTTACATCCGCTCTGAATCCAACCAACCTCCGCAAATAATAAAGCAAATCCCCATCTCTATCAACAACAGATTATCACAAAATTCCTCGAATGAAAAAACATTTAATTTATCTATACCAGAATACGAAGATGAACTAAGAAGAAATGGCTTTGCTAATTTTAATTTAAAGTATAACCCCCAAAAAAGAAAAAAAAAGACAAGTAAAAGAACTATAATATGGTTTAACCCCCCTTACAGTAAAAGCGTCTCTACCAATGTCGGACATATCTTCCTAAACTTAATCGACAAACACTTTCCAACATCCCACCCCCTAAGTAAACTATTCAATCGAAACACCATCAAATTGAGTTACAGCTGCACCAAAAATATCGAAAGTATAATAAAAAGCCACAACAAGAAAATTAGTTCAGAAAGACCAAAAGAATACCCACCCTGCAATTGTATAAAGAAAGAAAACTGCCATATAATAGGAAAATGTAGAGCCTCTGATGTTATTTACAAATGTATAGTATCCCCCCTAACACCCCAGAAAAAGTATATATTGGCCTTGCAGAAGATGAATGGAAGAAAAGATGGGCTAACCACAAACACTCATTCACAAATAAAAAGATGAAAAATTCAACCACCCTTTCAAAGTATATATCGCAGATAAAAGAAAACTTAAAAATAACACCAAAATTAACTTGGTCAATAATTAAACAAGTCCCCGCCTACAGCAACGTAACAAAAAAATGCTTCCTTTGCCTTCATGAAAAACTTTGCATAATATCATACAAAGGAAAGCAAAAATTATTAAATAAAAAAACAGAAATTATTTTTAAGTGCCGTCACGAAAACAAATTCTTGCTTGACAACCACGAGCCCAAAGATTAAAAAACCAAACCACGCTCGCAAACAGTTATAGTTTTATAATTGTTTTTTAACGCCACGATGTTTATTGAGTATATTTTTTAACGAAAAAAACAATTTATTTTTTACCGGATGATTGCTAAACGCATGAAACTTTTAGTAGTAAAAATCATGTAGTTATTTTTTTAATCTCGTCAAAAAATCAATTATATATATATATATATATATATATATATATATATATATATATATATATATATATATATATATATATATATATATATATATATATATATATATATATATATATATATATATATATATATATATATATATATATATATACATATATTTAAGATCTAAAGGTGCAATTACATAAAAACTTTCAGGATATATATATATATATATATATATATATATATATATATATATATATATATATATATATATATATATATATATATATATATATATATATATATTTAAGATCTAAAGGTGCAATTACATAAAAACTTTCAGGATATATATATATATATATATATATATATATATATATATATATATATATATATATATATATATATATATATATATATATATATATATATATATATATATATATATATATATATACATATATATATATATATATATATATATATATATATATATATATATATATATATATATATATATATATATGTATATATATATATATATAATTTTTATTTTTATTTATACATTTTTATTTTACAACTACAAAATATTTACAAGTAACCAATCACAGATTGGCGGTAAAGATGTATAAATATAAATATCATAACCATAAAGTTCGAAATATACGAAGTAAATAAAATAAATACCAATTACAACAATATAATAACGTGTACATAAAGACAATCCGAGAAATATATCTCTATATTCTTCCAATTAGAATAAAAAGTACAATAAATAAAAATAAATCTGCTGATTTTTCGGAGGAGTGCTTAGATGTTTCACTATAAGTTTATTTACCACATTTCAAAAAAATGTTTGTGTATAAATATGATAAAAACAAAATTTGTGTAAGATGAATATAAAGAGTTACTTGTTTGTAGTTTTTGGAAGCTTGCAGAAGACTTAAGTCAGTCTTGTCATTGAGTACCTTTTTCAGAGACGTGTAATACACATACAAAATCAGTTGCATACATGGTATATATGTATGTGTTTCATATATACCTTGTTATTAATATTAATTTTTTTTTTTTTTATCGATTTGTATTAAAAGTTAAGTTAAATTTTTTTTTTTTTAATTTAAATTTAAAAAAATTCTTTATAGATTTTTAATTTGATTATTGTAGATTTTAGCTTTATTTTCAGAGAGAGTTCGTTGTTTAAGTTTAAAAGTGATTCGTTTCTGGAAGCTAATTTGTTAAATAAATAGGGACCACGATATGTAATTGAGAATTTTGAGAGTCTTGTTGTTTCAAACGGTATCTTAAAGTTGCCTGTTGCTCTTGTATTGCATTGTATTTATATTATTTTTTAAAAAAGTGTGCTGTAAAATGTTCTGGAACCAGACTTAGTTTATATTTAAACATGAAAAGCATATTTTGAAAAATATTTATTTGAAATATATTAAGTGCATTCATTCGTTCCAGTAAGAGTTGAGCATTAGTAAATTTGTTTTTGCTGTATACTAGTCTTGAAGCGTATTTTTGACGTAAGTCAAGACTTTTTTGTAACAAAAATCGTCTAGCCATGTAAAGTAAACCTATGTTCTTTGATATTTTTGTGTTTATGTAGTTTATGTGGGGTTTCCATGAGATATGTTCATCAGTTAGAACTCCAAAAAACTTTGTATTAAAAGCTATTTTGATAGTTATATTTTCTATATTAATTGTTGGTAGGTTCAGGGGTATTTTTTTAATTTGTTGATTAGAGTGGAATAGTACTTAGTTTTTTCTATATGGAGTGACAGTTTATTTGGTTTAAACCATATACTAATTTTTTTTAGTTCAGCATTTGTTTTTTCAAAGAGGTCTTCAATTGTTTCTGATGAGTAAAATAAGTTTGTATCGTTGGCAAACATTATATTTTTAAAGATATTAGAGGCATTTGGAAGATTGTTTATATAAATAAGAAAAAAATGAGGAGTAAGAATGGAACCTTGGGGTACATCACATTTTGTTTTTAGTAAACTTGAGTTGCTTTTTTTATCTATAATAACACACTGTGGTCTGTTAATAAGGTAGTTTTTAAACCAATTTAAAGCTTGGTTTTTTATACCATAGTTTTTCATTTTTGTTAGTAAAATCTCATGGCTGACGGTGTCAAATGCCTTTGACAAATCAATAAAGATTCGTAATGAGAATTTTTTTTTTAATGATCTACTTATCCTTATATATATACTTATCTATATATTCATTATATTTGTAAGCAGGAGTTGTACTAAAATTAGGTCCCAATGTAAATCAGTTTATGAAACTATTTTAGATATGTCCACCATTTGGTACCTGCAGCTAATTGAATATCGCAAAATTACCTTTACTATTAAACTATACGTTTTCAACTAGTGTTGATAAACAGTGTAAATCTTCTCGCCTCCACTTTTATTTCGCAGCAGTTGGCGGCTGCCTCCCAAAGAATTTAGCGGCAAATATTTTTTCTTCCGCATCTAGTGCCTTCCGCCTTTCTATTGGCGGCTGCAGCCAGAGTTTTTTTCGGAAGAGAAATGTTTTGGAGGCTGACGCTAATAATAAGGCAGAAGCCAACGGTGATCTCCTCCAAATAAAAATTTGGAGGCAAAATGGTTTGGAGGCCGCCTCCAGTAGCCTAGCTGGCTGTGGCTTAATGTTAAAAATTAAGGAAATAATTCATATGCCTCAGGTGAAAAATTATTTTGAAATAAAAACGTTTATAATAAATAATTAAATTGTCAGTTTACTATTAAAATTTGATATTTTGTCGCCCTTTTGTCATGCTAAAATTTTCATTTTATGACCATAACATTAAGTTCTTAACATTAATCATTATTGTAAAAATAATTGGAACGTCAAAATAAATTAATTTTATTAATTCTTAATATTCATTAACAATTAATGATTAATAAAATTAATGTATTTTGATGTCGGCTTGAATTCTATTTTTCCAATATTAAAAATTTTTACGAGAATTAAATTTTAAAAAACAAAATTTGTTGAAACTTAATTGAAAAATGAAAAACGCGCTATGTAGTTCAGCCAAATAAGGTTTTAACCCGAAAAAAAATTTGAAGCAAGTTAAAAATTGCATGAAAATTTGGTAACATTTGACGCACCAATGCAAGTGCAGCTGACAGTCTCTGGATGGAACAGTCTTATTAGTTTCATCTGAGTAAAATATTGCACCCATAAATTTGCAGTTCGAATTAAAGCAGCAGCAGACTGCATTGCTGCGTTCGTTCTGCCTAAATGTTATCAATCATCGGAAATTCGTTGAGACGTTCAGCAGATGATATGTTGTTCAGAATTTGGGAATATAAACTACTGATCTCAACTTTAGTTGTTTCTTCGATTGGTTAAGTTAACTCCGGTGGTGCAACAACTATCAATGAGTCATGAAGTGTGCTTAATGCGCCCGTGCATAGACATGACCATTTAGCATGTGAACCACGGAAGCCATTGCATAAACAGTTCCCCGATTCTCATCCAATTTAATTTCAGACACAATTTGACCAACAGCTTTTATGCAGGGTCATTAATAAATGGAAACCCTCAACTTGTACAACAACCAAAGATAGATCACCATCTATACCGGAAGTCGCTACTAACTCGCATGTTTTGGCAAATAGAGGCTAATTGAAAGCAACAAAACATGTTAGTTGATTAGCTTTCTTGCATTCTTCTTTAAACATCAGGAGTAATGTATATATTGTACTTAATTCTACTGGTACAATGTTAAATAAAGGCATTTATGAGACATAGGATAATTCGTAAAGATGACTTACGGGCATGGATAGTGCCATATAGCCGTTTCAACCAGGTCTACGAATTACTCAGAGCCATGCACCACATAGTTACAAAAAGTCAAGTTGCAATGGTGCATCAAGGAACAGCATAGTTTGTGCAACTCATATACGTCCTATACAATTAGATCTCGAAGACCTCTGCTCTTTGGCTTGTTGTAAGTAGCCAATTTTATCTTCCCAACAGATGTAATCTTATTTGAAGTAGATAGAACCTTTGGTCTATTAACATTTATACACAAACTGATTGCATGCGCAAGAGTAATACATCGAACTCCATCCATACTGTGAAAAGTATTGCGACTATCTAATGTACGGTTATTAAAATCAACATTGTCAAAAAAAATACTGGATTAATATATCTGATTCAATTATATCGTCTACGCTGGATAATATTTCAACAGACACAAAAAGCTTTGCTTCGTTGTATGAAGAACACAGTTCAATATTGGAAAGAATTTCAATATTGATCAGTGATTAGATATTAGAATTTTAGATTTGAAGTGTCTGTGCTAGTTCACAGACAACCCGATTTGAATGCTAGGCAGAAATAATCTTGGATTTATTGCACATATAATAGCATGCTCTAAAGTGACACATTTACGTTTTTATTCTCCTTACATATTTTTTCCTTTTTAACCACGTTTTTAATCAACAACTTGTTCATGTGAGGTAACAATCATATTCTGAAATGTAGGATATTGTTCTAATTTATAAGCACAACAACGTATGTCCTCTCGAATAACTGCTGCAGCTGTCTAAACAATCTGACGTCGCTCATCATTTCTGTTGGCGCATCTTTGTAAATACCAATTATCCGTTAAAACCTTTTGCCTTGCATGAAGGAAGCAAAAAGCGTTATTTTCCTGGAACGGTTGTAAACTATTTTTTGTAATTGAAAATTTATCTCTAAATGGTGCTTGAAGCTTAATTTTTTAGTCTTTTCTGTGTACGGGTCAATTCCAGGTAGAAGGCGTTCACAGAATAAGTCATTAAATTCGGAAATTAAATACTACCATTCTTCGTTATCACAGAGACACATAATTTATTGAAAGCCAAATTTTGTTCTAAATTATTTTTGTTCAAATTAGGTGCCCCAAGAAGTCCTAACGGTCTTGTCACAAAGCACCGCGGAAGTGCATTTAATCAGGAAGTTCACGCCTCCTTCCTTACCGTGACGCAAAAATATGTCCAAAAATCGTTTCGAAAATGGATGCTTATAAAGCAAGCGCTCTAACCTCTGCACCACGGCTGCACTCAAATTTTAGCTAACTTTAACTTTATGGCTATAGTTAATACGATGGAAATCGTTTGCCTTTTCTTATACGTCTTCTTACTCTCGTCATATCTCGTCGCAGATTTTTCCGCAGAGTTGACAATTTAATTTGAAATCAAACTTTCCTAACGTTGAGCAAAGGCCTGGATTATTTTCTAAAGAAACACTTGACTCTAAATTGAAAATGGTTGTTCGTTGAATGCTATTAGCATTTGTACATTCTTTGCGGTAATGAACGTGAACACGAATTGACTTACATTCTCTCATTTTTTCAAACTTGCCATCATTTTGTAGTTTACTCCAACTTATCAGGTTTTTAAAACCTACAAATAATAAATTTGTAGCCAGACTTTATTTTTGGTTTGTATATTCGTAAACGGCATACAAAAGCATAATTGAAGTGATAAATTGAAGACCTAATATTACAATTATGTTTGCGAAAAAGCATTGAAGGTCTACGGACCTTTTTGAGATTAGCTGAGATTAATTGCACAATAAGCATAGCTCGGCTGCTGCTTCCATTATGATAAAATTACAAAAATTTATTTTAAATGAATTAAAACAAAAATTTTATGGTCAAATAAATTCAACTATTATTCTTCAAAGGCGGATCTAAACCCCGTCAAGTGCTGCAACTGACGGGGTAAAAAAATAAATTTAGATATTGACGTTTTGACTAACCGCCCAAATATTACACTGCTGATCTTTTTTTTTTTTGTAAGAAAATGTATTTTGAAGAAGGTTTACCGTGAAAACTATGCTTTGAGGAGGATGAAAAAATTATTTTACAAAACTTCCTAATTTAAATCATATTGTGCAGGGAATGAGAAAATGGGAAAAGTTAATTGGTTCCTCACTTCAAAGAGTAGCTATCGGATTCGTTTAAAAATTTACTCTGTAATGTAAATTATCTTTGCAGCAATCTGCAGCAGTTATTTGATTGGTTGTTCATGTCATACCATTATTATTTCAAATATAAATTCTTAATATTTATCAGCTGAATATTTTTAATATACTTTGTTTTATGAACAAATGTAAAACCAACGCATCTCCAATTTTTTTTAATAATCTATATACCTTAAAAGATAAATATAACTTAAGAAATGATAATCTAGTTCGGCAACCTTTTTCTCTAACTAATTTTGGAAAGTCATGTATTTCATTTCGAGGAGCTTTTCTTTGGAACAAAATAGTTTTGAAAAATTTTGATTTTTCCCATGAATAGAATTATCTTTCATTCAAGATAAAACTGAAAGAAATTATTTTATCTTTTGAAGACATATTTTTATACTTTCTTACTTAAAATTCCTTTGAAAATGAATATGAAGCTTATTACATAAGGTAATATATCTGATCCACATCTTATGTGGTTATGAATATATAATAGTATATCTGATCCACATCTTATGAGTTTATGAAAACAGTACTTTATAAAATATTTTTGTACTTATCAAGAATTTCTTTACACTAATTTTATTTATATATTCTTACGAAATTTATGTTCTCGCTAATTATTACTACGACATTGTTTTGTTTTTTTATTTCATATTTTATGTTACTTTAATGTACTTATTCACGAGCGGTTCTCGATGATAAGACCTGGGTGCGGATTCACAACATTTTCGTAAGTCCAAAATTTGCGTAAAGTTTGAGTAAGTTTTGCTTAAGTTCAAAGTTACGCTAAGTGGTATTCAAAAACCTTGCGTAAACAAAAACTTACGAAATTCCTAAGTTTTTACGTAAGTTATTACTTACGCAAAAAGTCTAAAAAACGGTATTCACACATTTTCCTAAAAAGTGCTAAGCAAACTTTACGCAAGAAAAGTTACGTCTGCTATTTTCTGACCTAAGTTTGGCGTAACTTTAAATCATCTAATAATATTTAAAAATGGCGTTTTTATTATTATAAACGATCTCAGATTTTGTTTGATATTGCCAATAAAATATAATTTTATACTGCTATACGTTAAGTTATTTATTTAAATAATACAACTATAGTTTTTTTTTAACAACAACAACAATAACAACAACAACAGTATATTTACCGAAAATTTAGATGTACTACATAAACTTGTTTATAAAACTTGTTTTCAGATTTAATTTAAGCTTAGAAAGCCTAATACTTGTTGTTGTGATTTAATCAATACTTTCTCTGTCAAAGAGTCAAACTTTTTTATACTGCACGTACCTAATTCACAGAATTAACTTTACAAAAATGCCTCAAAATATTAATTTCATGTTGTTGTTTTTTTTATATTAAAAATAGAAAATAAAGTTCTTTCAAATGCTAGTTTTCTTTAAATTTTAGCTAGTTTATTTAGTCAGTAATTACAAATAAGGTTCGCGGCAGGTTTAGAGTTAGGGTTAAATAAAATCAATAGGCATTTACTAATGGCATCATACAGGAAGCCGAATAATTATCTTATATAAGCCCAGGATAATAAAATTTATATTATATTCAAATAATACGAAACACTTTTTTGCTGTTTTTAGACTCCCTTCTTTGTATATGTAACATTTTAAACAGTCTCTCCCCGCCCTATTTGTGACGTGACATCATTTTTAAACAAATATATCTTTGAGTTTGTACTTTTTTGCTAAAGGTTTACTATTCCGCTGTGATTAGAATTTAAATTTTAAAAATTTTGTCATGTCACACTGTGGATAACCACCCACTCTCCAATGTGATTTTTGGTGACATTTTGAAACACCTCCACCCTATATAAGAATGTCACGTATTATTTGAATAGCCCCTATATGGTTTTGATACATTTTTAAATATTGCAACAACAACAACAACAAAGAATAATTGTAAGTAAATTTAAGCCCTGTCTTTAAAAAAGAAACATTCACTGTTTGGTCACATTGCCCCGTGTGTCTTAATAAAAAAAGAATTAGTAGTACTAACTACTTCCTTTATACAAATAGTTATAAAATATTTGCCTTAAATTTTGGGTAAGTTTTTGCGTAAGTTTTTGCCTAAGTTTTGCGTAACTTAAGCGCAACCTTAACTTTACGCAAATGCTGCGAAAAAGTTGTGAATACCAAATAGTTACGCAAAAAATATTTTGCGTAAGTTTTTCGTAACTTTTGCTCAGCAGCGCAAGAGTTACGCAAAAGTTGTGAATCCGCACCCTGAAGGTCTTCTACGAATCTCCGCGTTCTTTTTTTTTTTTTTTTTTGTACCTGTATATTTTGTTAACTACCTTATGGTATAAATTTATTGAATATTTAAGAAAAGAACAAAAAATTTATTAAAAAAAAAAAAAAATGTAAAAGTATTCTCAAAAAAGGATACGGTTGTTAAATCATGATAAGTAGAGTACAAAATAAAGCGCTTTTTGAATTTTAACACCAAAGCATGGTTTGGTATTTGATTGAAAATGTTCTAAAAAGATTTGAAATTCTTTTGTTAATTCCTAACATAACAGCAGTTTTTTATCAATTCAAAGCAAAATTAGCGTAATCTTTTTCTTTTTTTTTTTAATATATATGTGTATATATATATAAATATATATATATATATATATATATATATATATATATATATATATATATATATATATATATATATATATATATATATATATATATATATATTCTGTGCTTACTAAAAGCTGCCCAAAATTAATGGAGGCAGGCTATAAATATGTCCAAAAATCAAAATTTTTGGACATATTTAAGGATCATATCAGTTAAAATGCTAAAAACAACCTTATGACTAGTTAACTATGTTTTGAATCGTATTCACATTAAAACAAGTAAAACTAAGATATGAGTTTCTCTCTGAAATCGCAAAAATTGTTACCTACCCCCTCCCTCCTCCCCTCTCTAATTTTTTTTGTTTGTTTGCACAACAGAGATAGTTAAGTCACAGAAGTGACTTAACTATCTCTGTTGTGCAAACAACAGAATTTCTGCTCTAAAAACCTGCGTCAGCCCCAGTTCTTTTTAGGATTCATAACAGTTTATACTGTATTGTAAATCTCTTCTAAATAACCGCTAGAGATTAATTGGCGTTTTATACTGCAACAATGACTTTAAATACGTGCGTTTGAAGCCTCAAAGGAATTACAGTTAATGACTTATAGGCATCCTGTGAACTGCGCGTTCTAAGCCGCAAGGAATTGACGTTATAATATAGTTTACATCACAAACTATGTTATAACGTCAAAAAATTAAATAACGAAACATAAAATAACAAAAATACCATAAATATTAATTTACTTAATTAGCAAAAATACGATAAAAGAGTGAAATTTTTAAAAAATTTAAGCGAAAGGGAACAGAGAAAGCTGGCACACAAAAATATTGTATTGCTTGTTCGGTAATTCAAAATGTGCGGCTTACTCCCTAAGACTGTGCACATGCATTATCCGCTCAAAGAAGTTTAGTGTTGAGAGCATCATTCCGGTGATTATTCACTTCAATAGCATCATTCGGTGATTATTTGAAAGTGACATCAAGAGAGAAGTGAATTTTAATAAAATCTTCGTTTACCCTGCTAACCAAAAAGCTAAGAAAGCACATTTTTGATTTAGAAAAAGTAACATTATTACTGAATGCACACTATTTCCTGTATTATTTATTTATTGGTTATAAACTTAAGTCATTAATAAAGTAACGAATTTGTGAAATGCATTATCCGTTATCCTAAAAAAAACAATGGGCCTCATAATAATTTTTACCCTGCATGTAGTAATCATGTTCGGTAACTTTTTAAGTATATTATAATTTAATTACAACATGACAATTTTTTATTGGGAATCTCATCCAATAAATTTGTCATGGGGCTCAGATGGATATAGATACTAAAGAAATAGAGAGAACCCAAGCAACTAAATTTCTTGGGATACTTATTGATGAGAACATCTCATGGAAATCACATATAGATATATTAAATACCAAAATATCAAAAAACATTGGTATCCTCTACAAAGCTAGTTCTATTCTGTCTCCTGATAATTTAAAACTTCTATACTTCTCGTTTATACAAAGCTACTATATATACGCTAATATTGCATGGGCGAGCACTCATCGATCCAAACTAACTACACTATATCGAAAGCAAAAACATGCTGCAAGAATAGTTTTTAATAAGGATAGACTCTCGCATGCTCAGCCACTTTTAAAAAATTTGAAAGCATTAAATGTATATCAAATCAATATATTCCAAAATTTGTTATTTATGCTCAAATATAAACTTGGACTTGTTCCTTCTTACTTTTCAAAGAATTTTTTCCAAAATAGCAAAAATAGATACCATACCAGAGGAACGGGAAACTTCAACTTACCTTTTAAAAAAACAAATCTCTCGCACTTTTCCATTTCGTACCGTGGTCCTTATCTATATAATAAATTAATATCAAAAAATACTCAACTGGAAAAATCGAATAACTTAAATACTCTGAAAACGTTATTAAAAGATCTCATTTTAAACACTAACAACTTTATGAACTTTTATTAACCCAAAAACATTTAAAACTATGTATAAATCTAACTTTGTTCCGAAACTAATGTAAACTCTAATAACTCAAAAAACTCTAAATAACTCAAAAACAACAGCAATAACAAAAACACAAAAGCAAATAATAGGCTTATTTATCAACACTCGAACGACTATATATTACCTATTTAGCAATTTACCAATTTAGCAAATCGTGTACCTATTTATTTTAATGTGTATTGAAATAAAATCAAAAAATTAAAAACTTCTTTTTGTCTGCATTCTTTGTTTTTTTGCATTTTGGATTTTTATTCTCATTCTGCCGAAAACCAATAACATTTTTTTGTTTTTGTTTTTTTATTTAAAAAAAAAAAAAAAAAAAATAAACTTATTTTTAAAAAAAAGCATCCAAAAATATTAGTAACGCATAGCGGTTTCTTGATGACAAGACCGTCGGTCTTCTGCAAGTTTTCCGCGTTCTTTGAAGTAATTTCTAATACTTTACAGTTTTACTTTATATATTTTTTTGTATAACGTAACTTTGTAATTTTTTTTTTTTTAATTTTATTTACTCTGTAAAGATTCTATTATATTTTACGAATTTGTAAGGATTAAAGAACAAAAAAAATTTGAATAAAAAAAAGATGGTTTAGTTACGCTGTTAAATAATGTTTACATTGCATCTGCACATATTTAAAATTAATGATTGGAGAAAAAAGAAAGAACATTTAGACTAAATGCTGAGCCCCATTTCAAAAATTCTAGATAACCATGACATACAAATATATATAAAAATAACAATTAGAAATAAAATAGAATATAACTTGGAGAATAAAGAAATACAAAATAACAAATAGCTAAGAAGCGTTAAAATGCTTACAATATGAAATTTTATTGCATAAAAGTTTAGTAACTGAGTTAAGTACGAGATTTATAAGTATACAATTGTTTATCAGGTTTCGTACTTAACAAACATTTACTTAAAGCAATAAGATTAATATTAAAAATAAAATATCAAAACCAACAGTAATAATAAATGCTACAACTTTATTAGATAAGCGTTTATCAAATAGTATATCAGTTTCATCTATTGATACCGCTGCTTTAGATTCTTCAAAAGATAAAAACTGATTTATATACACACATGTGTATGTATATAACATAAATCAAATCTTAACTTTGTGTATGTCATTTGAGTACGTCATTTTCAATTAATTATGGATTTACCTAAAAAGTACTAAACTTTTGCAAGAGACGGTGGAACAAATTCAGGTATTGTTGATTCCATATTTGATATTGAACAACTTCAGTTATTGTTGGTTCTATATTTAATATAAAATAATTTCAGATATTGTTGGTTCTATATCTAATAAAGAACATTTTCATGTTGGTTCTATAATTTATATAGAATATTTTCAGATATCACATTGAGATTATTTCTTTGAATTAGGAGGCCAAAAATATAACTGTTGTTTTTATGCTTTTTTATGTGGATGTTTTTTTATGTGGACTTTAAGTAATTATTATTGAGTAAATAGAGACTTATATATATTTATATACAATATTTTTTTGTTTTCATCTTTAAACCAGCTTATGGACGCCGTGAGGGAAGACAGAAACAACCCGGAGGACACCAAATAGATTTTTTTAGATTTAAGAAATGACAATAGTAAGAATCGTGCAAACTCCAAATTTTCATTTATAAGTCAAATAAGAATGTTTTTCATTTTTTATTGATATTTTATGACATTCTTTGAGACAGAAAACCACAGGAATAAAAAACTTTTGTAAAATGCGGTTCATCATAATTCCTATTATGATTCTCATGATTCTCACAAAGGATAAACAATATGGATAAAACTTTAACGGACTAACTTTTTCTTTGAAATGCTATATAAACTTGGAGGAGCATAAAGTGAACGTTATGGAGTAGCCAGCACAGTCGCCAGATCTTAACCCAATTGAGAATTTGTGGGCTGACGTAAAGGAGGTGGTTGCTGCTGCCAAACCCACAACGAAGGAGTCACTTTGGAACGTAGTTCAGGAGACATGGAGCAAAATTCCGATAAAGCGATGTCAGGATTCGGTTAACTCGATTCCAAGACGTTGTGTAGCCGTCATAGCCAATAAAGGTCACAAAACTACTAAAATACTAATATGTTAAAAAATAACTAATATTTATTGTAAAATGTTTAAAACAATTGATCTCATAATATTTCCTTATTTTAAAGTACACATTAAAGCTGTGGCGCTTTTATTTTTTTCGCGATTTATTTGATTTTTTTTTGAATTTTTGTTTAATAAATATAATTAAACAAAATTTCAAAAAAAAATCAAATAAAATATCGAATACTATAATATTAAAACTTGAATTCTGATGTAGATCCAATGAGATATAGACGTGCAAATTGGTTAAGAAAATACTTGTTTTTTAACTGAAAAATTTCCGTATGCAAATAAAAAACGTGCATAAGAATTAAGGAAAAGGAAATGGTTTTTCAAAAACATCTCATGCTACTGAAGTTTTTTTTATTCTGGTCCAAAACAATATGGTTCACTAGTTTTAAAAATAGCAGGGGGTGTCCATATCTCCCCACTGTCCCTTTCTCCCCACTCTCCCCTAGTAAAACTTTTTTCAACAATATAATCAAATTGAAACTCTTTTATTTAATTTTTTTGGGTACGTCCAACGACGTAGCAGACATCCTCTAGACACGCCCCTGGTTTTTTTTAGTAGTATTAACTCGGTTTATGTAAGTTTAAAAACTATAATAAACCAGTAAGTTTCAACAATAGTAGATATATTGGAAAATGTTATTTAAAGAAAACCACCAGTTTGACACTTGACTCAGTTGATTTAAATAACCTTTCTCAGAATATCAAATACTAAAATAAAAAGAAACCTGAGAATGACGCGGATGAACGATAATACATTATCAGTTTTCTTTTTGCATTTTTTTCCCGATCGATCTCATTTTGCTGCATACCAAACCAGAAGAAGTTTCCTCAACATGATAATGAAAGAAAATAGCAAATTTTTATCAATATTAAGAATTCTAGTGCTGTTAATATTACATTCCAAGTCCTTTTCTCAATTTGCACTGTCATAATTCCAGTTGTAATAAGTTTCTCTGTAAGTACATTTACAATATAATTGATTAAATTGGCTATAATTATTTGAAATAATTTAAAGTTAAAGGAAAAAAAAATTGAAAATAAAATAAATAGATTTAATGTAATAATTTTTTCTCTAAAAACATAACATGGTCACTTTTCAATAACAAACAAATATATGTGATTGCAAAAAATTTATAGTTTGGTTTTAATAGTTACATCTAGTAAAACTTTTTTCTACAATACAGCCAAGTTGAAAAACTTTTATTTAAATTTTTTGGGTACGTCCAACGACGTAGCAGACATCTTCTAGACACGCCCCTGATGTGAAGTCTCACTGAGCCCTTTTCTTTACATCTATTTGGATTATCGTTTACTACTGACCTTTCATGGAAACCATTTGTACAATCGATCGCTAAATTAGCATCCGCTAAGGCTGCTTCTCTTGATTGTGCTTGCCATTTTCTTATTTTTGATTCCATTCTCTAACTCTATAAATTTCTTATTCGTCCTTGTATGGAATACTGTTGTCATATATAGGCTTGTTTTTTTTAATGATATATGTCCCTGCTTGCACTGGAAACTTTTATTCGTCTAGTTTTTTTCCCCGCACTTCAACCCTTTGGAATTTTCTTTCATCTTATTATTTTCCTCACTCATAAAACCTACAACTTTTCAAGTCTCCTGTCAATCGTTTCCTTGCTCTATAATTATATTTTTTGTATTTCTAGTAACTTCCAATTTAATAGTGGTTGCTTGCATTCTTTTTGAGAGTGAATAAAAATCAAAATAAATTAAATAGAATTAAAAAAATATACAACCCCTCGTTTTGGGAAGGGTAAAAAGTTTCTACGGTCATATCTTTAGAATGCTGACAGAATTAAAAATTAAAATGAAAGTCAATGAACTAATTCCTTCCTCTTACATGCGGGGTATGGGTAAATCTTTTGGGTATTCTTGCGAATTTTTCAGTATTATATTTAACATTATATTTTAACAATATTATATCTTTAATAAGTTTACGTAGTAGATAAAAATTTATAAGGATATACATTATACACAGTTCAGAACTTTATTTGTCTAACTCTAAATTTTTGTCGAAATTGTCAACATTTAAATTAATTTCAGTTTTATCTGATTCCATATTGATAACCCCCCGTTTGTTAGCAGTTTATTGCGGTGATAAATAAAATTCCATATTAGATGAATTTTATTTATCACCGCAATAAAATGCTAACAAACTTAAAACTTTGTTATGGAAGGCACAAAAGTTTTTCATTTTTCAATCTTTTAGTTAACGAGGTTAAATTAATAAGGGAATCAGAAGTATGCATAGCTTGAATGAAAAAGTCAAACAAGTAAGATTTTCTTTTTTTATTTGCTGATCACAATCAAATTTATAAAGTCGAGATGTCGAGATTGATCTGCTTCTTTTCCCACTAAACTAAGTAGAACTGGTGAATTGTTGGCAATTTGCCACACACGCTAATATTTTGTGAGTGGAACCTTGAAGCAATCATATGTCTTTTACAATTTCTTATACGTATGATTTTAATATTTTTTCAATTTTTACGGAATAATTTTTGAAATTTATTGCAATTAGAATGCTATGTAACCTGGTAATAATTTTTTTATCAATTTTTAGAGTTTTTCTGAGTAATTAAGTATCAAAAAAACTCGTCAGTATAAATTTCCGTTATTACTTGTTCCTGATCCGCAAGCTCTTGGTTCATCAATTTTATTGTTGGTTGACCTCTTTTTGCTGATTTATTTATGAAACCCTTTGTCGGTGATTCAATAAAACCGTTTGTTTGAAAATCTGAATTAGGCCGAACTTGATTTTTTTTCGATATTATGCAAGCCACCCAATGGGCACAGGACCTAAATAAGACGTCTTTGAAAGTTCAAAAGACGTTCAAAAGACGTTTTTTTTTTGCGTCCTGTGCCCACTGGGCATTGTTCCACATACTTTGCAAAAGTTTGTTTTAATCTCTTTCTTAATAAATTACATTATTAAAAGTACTTTTTGAAACCTAAATATTG
This sequence comes from Hydra vulgaris, assembly GCF_038396675.1. Classification (NCBI taxonomy): domain Eukaryota; kingdom Metazoa; phylum Cnidaria; class Hydrozoa; order Anthoathecata; family Hydridae; genus Hydra; species Hydra vulgaris. The sequence continues at coordinate 15,664,857 of NC_088923.1, forward strand.
CACAATTAAAATAATAATTATAAATTAAGTAAAAAACAATTAATAGAATAAAGATTAGAATAGAGTGGTATTATTATATTAGTATAGAGTATTTATATATTATAGTATATATATATTATATTAGTATATATATATATATATATATATATATATATATATATATATATATATATATATATATTATATTATATATATATTATTAGTATATATATATTATATTAGTATAGAGTTATATATATTAGAGTTATATATATTATATTAGTATAGAGTTATTATATTAGTATTATACTATTAGTATAGAGTGGTAAGATTTGAATAAAAAGTTTTTTTCTAACTACGAATCATCCTAAAATATAGACAAAATTAGCGAAAAAGTAATTAAATTCGTCTTTGATATAGTTGAAACGTCATTATTTCATATTTTTTACTTTTTATTATAATCAGAAGATGTGCCCAAAAAACAAAAATAGTGTTTTAAATTATAGACATATTTCCGTTTTATCTTGCTTCTCAAAACTGTCAGGACGTTTTATATACAACAGATTTTGTAACTATTTATTGCTAAACAATATGCAGAAAACTAATAATTTTACTGACCATATATGGTAATCAAACTGATAAACTATTAAATGCATTCAATAATTACTAAATTACATTAAGAATTTTTATTGATCTTTTAAAGGTCTTCGACATAATAAAAAAAAGCATGCACTCAATGGAGTTTAAAACAAAAGACTTACTGAGAAGACAACTTGTCTAACTAAATACCAAGTGTAATTTATAAACAATAGAAACAGAAAAACGCATCATAAATTATGGTGTTCCCCAAGGATCACTCTTAAGACCACTCCTAATCTTGCCAAATATTAATAATTTTTACTTACCATCAAATGTTTCAAATAATTCCTATATTGTTCGCAAGCCATTCTAATTCTTTAATTAAACAAAAACATAAAAAGAAAAAAATTTATTTAATAAAGTATTATTTAAAATGTGTTTTATAAAATAATAACTAATTTAATAATTAATAAATATTAAAGTAATTATGTTTTACAAGCCAAATAAAGGTGACAATGCTCCTCTAAAGGAGCCAATTTTATTCAATTAAACAGTTATTAAAAAGTTATGAACCGTTAATTGTTAGAAGTGGTTTCGGTTAAATAATTGTCGCGGAAACCTCATATTAAGTATATTTATATTTACTTTGTTCTATATAATACCAATATTTCTATATCCGTATTATATAGAACAAAGCACTATCTTTATACTGAGTCATATCTTAAAATTATAAATAAAAATATAGTTACAAACAACTTCGAGGCATGATTAAAATAAATACCAAGTACAACAATATAATAATGTGAACGTAAAAAATAATAAGAAAAATATTTCTCTATAATCTTCCAATTAAAATAAAAAATACAACAGATAAAAATGAATCTGCTAATATTTAGAGGTGTTATAAGATGTTTTAGTATACATTTATTTACCAAATTTCAAAATGATATTTGGTTTAAAAATGGTAAAAACGAAATTTGAATAAAATTAATAAAAAGAATTGCTCGTTTGTAGGAGAAAGCTCGCAGAAGTCTGAAGACAGTCTTGTCATCGGGTACCTTTATTCTAGACGTGTATTATAACACATAAAAATCAGTTGCATACGTAGTATATATGTATGTGCTACATATATACATTATTATTATTTCTTTTTTTATTTCTTTTTTTTTTTATCGTTTCCTGTTAAAAGTTAAATATATTTTTTTTATTTCCAAAAAAATTGCTTTTTAAATAAACTTTCCATTTTAAATTAGAAAAGCTAAAACAAATTAATGATTAAGCAAGGACAAAACAATCGTTAGACTTCTTAAGACGTCAAACAGATTTGTGACGTCTAAAAGACTTTGTATAGACGTTTAACAGACGTCTGTGCCCGCTGGAAATATTCATCCGAAATTGAAATTTATTTATACTACTTATTAACCTTAATTAGAAAAATTAGATAATTCTTTGACTCTCAAAGCTCAAATAAATTAGTAAAACGGTGTAAAACTGAAAATATAGCTTTGTAAAAAGGCGTAAAACAGCTTAACACCGTTTTATGTCGTTTTATTTAAAGGTGTAAAAGAAGAAAAACTTCTATTTAAGCCTTTTTGAAATGATTTAGTAAATAAATAAAAAAGTGTTGTTTTACACCGTTTTATTAAAAACTAACCTTCAGACTGTATAACTACACCAAAAGGGTGTCAATTTGAACTTTTCGCTTGAATAACTTTAAAAAAGCACCGTTTGAGGTTATATTAACACAAAAATGGCGTAGTCTTGCAACTTTTAATAAAGAGTGTAATATTCATTTATGGGTATTGAGCTGACCATAATAATAAATTTCTTACTTTTCCTTTTATTTTTACTTAGGTCTTCACAAATTTCTAATCATATTATAAAAATTGTATATTATTATATATAAATTATAAATATAAAACTTTGAATTTCTTTTGATAGAAGGTTTTAAACCAATGTCTTTAATGCGTTGAAATAAAGGAAATAAACACTGCATCATGTATTACAAATTAAGTGACATTCTTTAAAATGTAAACTAATATATGCGGTATTAAGAATATTAACAACAACAAACATTAACTTTATGTACATTATGGCTATGTAAAGTAAAAAAAAGTTTTTTTTTTTTTAAATATCAGAAATTGCATAAAATAGCATGGAATTAAATATATGAAGAATTCATTTAGGATTGATTTTTTTTCTTGGTTTTTGCAGCACCAAAAATGGTCATAGCATCAAAAGACAAAAAATACAAGAATGCAAACTGTACTTTATGTAAAACTATCTTGCTTAGGAACACTGCAGATAATAAGCCGGTGTCTGCAAAAAATAATAATGATAAAAAGAAGGTGTTTAAAATACTTATTAGGAAATAATTTCGCAAAACAGCGTTTTTTCAAGTTAGCTGCCTTTATATTGGATCTTTGATGAAATTAATATAAATTTATATATATATATATATATATATATATATATATATATATATATATATATATATATATATATATATATATATATATATATATATATATATATATATATATATATATATATATATATATATATATATATATATATATATATAAAACATAATATTCAAAATTCTCTATCCCCTTTTTTTTTTAAAACCATTTATTCAATTATCTTTCTTTAAATGATATACTCTATAATAGGTTCAAAAAGAAAAAAAAACTCAATGGAAAGAATAAGTAATGGAGATTTTTTAAAAAAGCTTCATTACTTTTATAAAAAGAAATAAAGTTTGTTTTAATAAAACAATATTTAATTCAATTACATTACTCATTTATTCACTCCCATTTAAATTATTCAAATATTGTTTTGTGTAGTGCCCATAAAAAGAAATTAAGACCTTTTTACAATCTACAGAAAGCAATATGCGCGTTGTTTAAATTCTTTTTTTAAACAATGGGCTCGTTTTATAATAGGTGTTTAAAAGTTTTTTTTACTCATTCAAAGTCTCATTTATTTAATAGCACAGAGCACCGCGAAATAGCATTCGAAAGGGAGTTCACTCCTCCTTCCTAAACGATGTTATAAAACTTGCCCCGAGGTTGCGCTGAACCATGGATCTCTTCTGAGGCAACAGCACTAATCACTGCGCTACGGCTGCTATAATTTTTGTTATTTCTTTAAAATTTAAAATTTATATTTTTAAAAGAAATTATAAAGAAATAATTGGAAATAATATGTGCCCACAACGACTGTTCTATTAAATAACTTTCTTATTTTTATTTTTTTTATTTTTTACTGAATAAAGAAAATTTTTGAAAGCTTTTCAATGGAACCAAATAATATTTCATTTGTACTTATGAATTGAGTTACTATTAATATTACTTTAAATATCTTTTATACGTTCACTTTTTTACTTCTACTCCAGTATATTATTTGTATAAACTTTGAAATTTATGCGACAAACCTTTTTCAAATGCTATATATTGCTAGTTGACAGGCTTCGTATCTCACAGAAAACTTAAAACAAGGTAAGTATGAAGTGATTTTTAAAATTAGTTTACCTATCTACACAGGACCGGAAATAGTGGGGGTGGGGTGATCCCCTTCCTATTTCCAGCCCTATAGTAGATAGATAAACACTAAATCCTAATTGACAAATAATGAGTTAAGTGAGCTCAGTCGGCGATTTAAAATGAATTCAATTTAGAAAGAACATTTCAAACAATGTTTTTAGACTTAGGCTTTTGCTATCAATAATACTAAATGGTTTAAAACCGTTTCAATTATAGAACGCTTGTCGGCACCTAACTTGGTATACGCACTTTAGTAAGAAAAATTGTTCAGAAAATGAATAAAAAAAGCGGTAAGAATATTAAAATTTATTTAAAGCCGGTTTGAAATACAACATAATCACATATAGAGGCAGATGCATTATCCTTTATTACAGGTTTTATTTATCGGTTCTTGTAACTCCTTTTTCTGTTTTTTAAAAAATTTTAATTATATGCGGATTTATTTTGTTTAAAGTTACAATAAAAATAAAAAAAGAAAGAGAACAAAGTTGGTTAGTCTTGTATGTAATATATTTGACAATGATTATAAAAAAACATATATATGATATGTATGTATGTATGATATAAAGCCTATAGTAGTATGTCTGGTAAAACAAAATGTTACACAGCGAAAATTGTCTGATCTTTTTAATCTTTTGATTCCATTTATACTATGCCAGGCTCATAGGATTATTAAATTCCTGGAACGCAGATGCAATACTACTATTATAGTTTATTTTTACTTTTTAATATATTTAGCTTTTTTGGTAAATATTTATTACTCTCTTTGTGCTGGAAGCACAAAGAGATATAGACGTATTAAATAAGTTTATCATTGATTTAAAATTCTATACAAGTTCGTAATTTGTCTGAAACAAGATGAACAACTCGAACTACAATTTGTATGAGTTTCAATAGCATCAATTAGAAATAGTAATTAATTAGCTTATAGAATAGTCATCTGACCTATATTTAGATAAAAAAAATATTAAAACTCAAGCTTTAGGATTATCTAAAAAAAACTGCTTACACTTTACTTCTTTGTATTCTTGTATTTTATGTAAAATATTATGTACAAGATGAAAATTTTAGCAGAAAGTTTTGAATTAAAAAATCACAAAATAATTGACCCTCTTATGTTGCTATACAGCTCAACTGAGATTTTGAACAGTAATAATGTTGAAAATCTGGCAATGGATAATTTAGTAAAAGTTAAGTAAAGTATGCGCTTTACTTAGACATTGAAACTGAATCTAATTTTAAACGAGTTTATAGAAGAAGACTATTAACAAAAAGCATCGATTCTAATCCTAATTCTTAGACTATTTAATTATCATAAATGTGACAGATCAGAATTTTAAAAAAGTTTTTAATGCTATAGTTTTATTATCTTCTTAGCATTTGAAAAAAGTTCAATTATTGGACCATTATTAAGTTTATTAAAAGCACCGATATGTATTCAATACTTTAGAGATGGCTTCAAATAAATTATAAAACTATTTCCTACAGGTTGTAATAAATCTATAATAAGTGGTTATAGTCTAAGAGTGTTTTGGCGTCGATAACCACAAAGCTCTATTTCTCAATATACATGTGTCTCACTTAAAAAGTTTAAAAAAATATATATTTGCAAAATATTCAGAATATATTGCAAAAAGGAAACTGATTAATACGGATATTTGAATAGTTTCTCTTTATTATATAAGAGAATTTTTTCACTTGAAAATTTCTCGAAACTGAAAGAGTTATTTTTAAAGCTCTTTTTTTTGGCATTATAGAAGTCAGACGGCGAGTTATTCCAAATGTTAACAACCCTGAGGGAGATTCCAAATGTTAACAACCCTGGTTTTCTTCCGTGTACCAAGTACCGTGGACTCAGCATAAACTGGTTCCGACACATCTCTAGTTATAATGAAATTTATTTTAAATCTTCAGTGCTAGTTCATTATTGTACATTTATTTATTTATTTCGTCATTAAAAAAATGCCGTGTTATATCAATAAAATCTACATAACCGGAGCTAAAAGAAGACAATATTTGCCTTATCACTACGCCCCGACGTGCTTTCATCAGCAAGTGTGTACAAGCATTAAAAGGTAAACATACAATTACTTTGTACCATTTAAAAATCATATACAAATATTTACAAGCATGTTAAGATCAGTTACTAATCTATAATCAAAAGAAAAGCGTAAAAATAAAATAAAAAACAAAACACACCTATAAACTAAAAATAAATTTATAGGATGATTTAAAGAAAACTTATAGTCAAGTTAATAAGACAGTTGTTAAAAAAAATTAAAAAAAAAAAAAGAAAAAGAAACTTAAAAGGAATTTAATTCATTAACATCGTTAATAAGTTATTGTTTGAGTTTTTGTTTGAATAGAGAATGAGAAGAACAAATTTTCAGCTCGTTATTTAATAAAGTGTTCCATAATTTAGGACCTCTGATGGCAATAATAAATTTAGAAACCAAATAGCATTTTAGGTTGCTCATATTTATAATTTGAAAATCTTGTAGGGTACACGTGAATAATTTTATGGAAAAGTGTATAAAGTATTATAGGAGCTATTTTATTATGAAGTACATAAATATAAGAATATAAATATAAGCATATAAATATAAGAATATAAATATAAGAAGTCGATAAAGGTTTAACTGAAAAAATTGAATATGTGATGATTTTTAAATAGTTCTTTAGAATGTGTGAATCAACCTGCATTAAAATAATTCTGACAGCGTGTTTTTGTCAACTAAGCAATTTTTTTGATTTTACTTACATTAGAGTTGCACCATGCAATATTTGCATAGTTTATATAACAATGTATGAGGGAGATATATAAGATTTTTAAGCAGTTTTGGTTTAATAATTGCTTAGCTTTGTATTGTATGCCTATATTTTTCGAAATCTTATCTTCTATCGTTCATATGTGTTCTCTCCATGTCAAGTTTTCGTCGAGTATCACTCCTAAAAACTTTAATGATAACTTTCTAATTATTTTAAAGTTGCCAATATAAAGATCAGGAATTTTTATTTAAATTTAATGACAATTTGTTTGTCTTAGACCATTAAGCTAGATTTAAAAACTCTTTGTTTACTATTTTAAATAAAAGGTTGATATCTCCATTAGAATAAGATAAATTCGTGTCATCTGCAAGTAAAACTGAGTTTAAAATGTTTGAAAACTTATGGAAGTCGTTTACATAAATGAGTAATAAAAGTGGACCCAGAATTGAGCCTTTGGGAACACCGCAATTTATAGTCATGTAATCAGTTTTTCCTTCTTTATGTGATATGTATTGTTTTCTATTGTTTAAATAAATTTTGAGCCATTCTAAATATCGTCCACTCATTATTATCTTGTTTTATCAACAAATGTAATAAATAAAATGTTCTATCTAATATATAAAATAAATACAAAAAAGTATATATATGTAAATAAATACAATGTTCTACCTGATATAATATATTACATCATATTACATAGAACATTGCATTTATTATATATATATATATATATATATATATATATATATATATATATATATATATATATATATATTTTTGAATTTATTTTACATATTAGGTAGTACAATTTCTTTATTACATTTGTAGATAGAACAAATGGGTATGGGTATGACCCTCGCAATTTTAATTTTCTCCGGATAAATACCAAGTTTTAAAGATTAAAAGTATGTGAAAAAGTGATTGTTAAGTATTTTATCGATTTTTTAATTACATTAATACTAATATCATAAAACCCCACAATTTTGTTTAGTTTAAAAAGATATACTGCATTTAAGAGTTCCTTTTCAGTAATTTTATAATTATCCATCTTAGAGATCTTATTAGGAGTAAGATATGACTCAAAGTTTACTTCGATTGTTTCTGCTTTTGTCGCTAAAGTTTTGACGCTAAACCCTGACGAAACACTGATGAAATGTTGATTAAGTGTTTCAGCAATTAAAGATTATTTGAAATAATTTTATTATCAATGTTTAGATTTATAGGAATACTATTTCCGTCAGTTTGTTTTGTACCAATTACTTCCTTAATTATGTTCCAACTATTTTTGGCATCATTTTTATGTTTTATTAAATGCTCGGTATAGTAGTATTTCTTTGACTTTTTAATAACCATCTCAAAAATACGTTTATAATTTTTGTAATTAGTTTCATTATTGAAAGTTTATTTTTTTAGAAACTTATTGTTGCTTAAGTTGCTTTTTTTACGTTGAAACTTATTGCTGCTTACGTTGCTTTTTTTTTGACGACTTTGTTGTATAGACATTTCTAATTTATCAGAAATTTTTATTGTATCAGAAACGTACAAGAAACTTTTTTCAACTATAAACAAAATATTAAAGTTTATGTTCCACAATGCATGCTAATCGACTACAAAACTTGATGTCTCTAAATACTAAACGAGATTTGTTGTACGTAATCAATTTAAAATTGGGTGTTGAAAAATGGGCGTCAGTGAAACAGCAGAAAATAAATGTTTACTAAGGTTTTTTTCAAACCAGAAAACGTCGTTTTTTGATGGCTTAAAGAAGAAGTTTTAGTAGAGAACTTATCGTTATTGCAAATATTTGGTTCTCTGGAATCAACGCTACTATACTAGAGTTATTTGATTTAATGATAATTATTTAAAAAAAATTAGTCGGCATTATTTTAACTCGAATATAGAATTTGTAACTGAGCGCCCCCGATTACTAAGTATCGAAATTTACCGCATTACTGAAATTAATCGAATTGCGATATGGCGATTGCTTACCTCCTAGCACAACTATGTAATATAAAGAAGTGTAAAAAAAACTAATATTCAGTTAATCTGGAGTGCAAAAAGTTACCATTGATAACTAACGATAAATAACAATTAATCAATGTTTAATAACTTTAAAAAAACCATCTAATTTTGGTCAATAATCGTTAAATGTTTTATCCATTTTTTGTCAACTTCGACGAAATATTGAATAGATTCTAAAAGAATCTTGTTTACTAAACTATTGTAACTAAGTAGTGGGGCGCGGTATGTGCGTCATCCAAATATCTTAAAACACGTACATCACGTCATATATCGAGTTCACGCGTATATCAAGTCGTGTTATTATTACAAAATGCGGAACGCATAAACGTAATAGGATTAGTTTTTTTATCGTTTCAATGATGAATACAGGTGAGCAGAGGTTGCTAGAGTTTTAGGAGAGTTTATTGAGGTTACAATAGAAGTCAAAAAAAGATGTTAAAAACCACATCACCAAAAATGCTAATGAAACTTGTACTAAACAAATTTAAGGTTCAAAATTTGATTTGTGTTACTAATATAATATTCTGAGTGGATTGTGTTTTTTTTTTTGTTTTTTTTCTTTGTTAGTATGTTTTTCACATTAAAAAAAAAAAGTGAAAAACATAATACTTATAAAAAATATATTTTTTTTATTAATATTTTATAACTTACCTTAAAACTTCATAAAACTATAATATATTCTTCTTATACATAAATACCTTTACCACAGGTGGCAAGTTTATTAGACTGTATATGCTTTGAGTTACTGTTGAAGCAACTTGTATACATATATTTTTTATTTGTTACACAGGAATAATAAGTAAATCATTCAATGTCGTTTGCTGTAAAATTAGCATTAAAGAATCAACGGTATGTTTACAAATTGCTTTCATATTTTGTATTTTTAGCGTTTGTTTAGCAAAACTATAGTTACACGAACTTTACAAAAACTTTATAAAAAACATGTTGATCTATGTTTCTATATTTAATTTTTTTTAGATTTGGTTGTTTATTTTGGCTAAGATTTCATGCTTTTCTTCAAGAAAAATTTTTTGCAATCACATAGAACTGTTTGTTATTGAAAAGTGATCATGTTGTGAATTTAGAGAAAAAATTATTAAATTAAAATTATGTTAAATCTATTTATCTTCTTTTCAACCTTTTTTTTCTTTAACTTTAAATTATTTTAAATAACTATATAAAATTTAATCAATTATATTGTAAATGTACTTGCAGAGAAACTTATTACAGCTGGAATTATGACAGTGCAAGTTGAGAAAAGGACTTGGAATGTAATATTAACAGCTCTAGAATTTTTAATATTAATAAAAGTTAGCTATTTTCTTTCATGAGGGTGTTGATGAAACTTCTTCTGGTTTGGTATGCAGCAAAATGAGATCGATCGGTAAAAAATGCAAAAAGAAAACTGATAATGTATTATCATTCATCCGTGTCATTCTCAGGTTTCTTTTTATTTTAGTATTTCTGAGAAAAGTTTAATTTAAATCAACTGAGTCAAGTGTCAAACTGGTGGTTTTCTTTAAATAACATTTTCCAATATATCTATTGTTATTGAAACTTACTGGTTTATTATAGTTTTAAAAACTTACATAAACCGAGTTAATACAACTAAAAAAAACCAGGGGCGTGTCTAGAGGATGTCTGCTACGTCGTTGGACGTACCCAAAAAAGTTTAAATAAAAGTTTTTCAACCTATATTGTAGAAAAAAGTTTTACTATATGTAACTATTAAAACCAAACTACAGCAAAAACAAAACAAATTATGCACGTTTAATTATGACGGTTAATTTTGCACGGTTAGCTATAACGGTTAGTTAAAGAAAAAAATTATAAACCGGAAAACATAATAGTATTTCGGTTTCATAATTTTGCGATTATTCAAGAATAATAATTACAATATTTTGATGGAGGTTAAACTAACTTTTAAGTTAGATAACTTAATTAGAAACTTGAGTTGACAAGTCAACTTATTTTATTTCGCTATATAGAACTTTATTTTTTTAAACTTTTTTTTTCATTAGTTTAAAAAAAATCAAAAAAATTATTTTAGTTAGAACAAATTTTAGACTTCTCTTTTTACTTTTTCTCTTTTAAAGTAAAATTTTTATCAAGTTTTATTGTTTGACTATCATTAGAAATTTACTTAGTAACAACAAGTATATATCAAAATATATCGATGGACATCCCCAGTTTTATTACACTAGACTGCGTATTATTTTAGTAACTTGCATTTTAAATAATAAATCAGGAGAGAAAAACTTTCAAATATGGAAAATAAAATTCGGATTTCCCCTTTACCATGTACAAGTTTATATAGCATTTCAAAGAAAAAGTTAGTCCGTTAAAGAAAAACATTATTTCCTTTAAAGTTAGGCGAAGAAATGTTATAATAATTGTATCGAATTTTTGATATCACGATATCCTTTGAAAACAAGAAAAGAAGACAGAGAGTTATTACAAGAAGAAGCTATTTATAGCTGCATCGATAAAAACTAATATTTGTTCCTTGGTTTTTGATGATCAAGCATTTGTGGCATAAAAATTTAGACTTGTTAAGTACGAACTTTTATTTAGCCATGTTGTTTATCCTTTATGAGAATCATAATAGGAATTATGATGAACCACATTTTAGAAAAGTTTTTTATTCCTGTGGTTTTCTGTCTCAAAGAATGTCATAAAATATCAATAGATTATCCAATGGTGGAACCTCTGCTACTGCTTCTTCTACTGAAGTTATTAACAAATTTTGATTTTATTGTTGCACTGTATATAACAAGACATGTTTTTAATATAACTTTTTTAATTACACGGTTGTTCAAGCAAGTAATAATGATATTTGTTATAATTTGAATTTTATTCAAGCGTTAAAAAATTTTGTCTCTATACTTAGAAATATTGTTTATCAAATATTTATGCCTCTAAATATGTTTTAAACTAGCCTAAAAATTGTATTTCAAACTATTTTAAATTGGTTATCACTGTTTCTCTGCTAGAATATCTGAGTACTGAGTTTAACACAGTGTTTAATGATACAATTTTAAAGTGTTATTAAGCAACTATGTTTTCAATTCTTCGTTCTAATCTTCAGTTTCTTCTAAAAACAATCGCAGAAATTCAGTGTTTTGTTATACTAGTTGGAAAGACCACATCTTATCTTTAAGTGCCTTTTACTTAACCAAAGGCTTTATTAGCTTTATTTATTATTGCCAAACCAAAGGCTTTATTACGTAAGTTTGACCAGTGAGTATATATATATATATATATATATATATATATATATATATATATATATATATATATATATATATATATATATATATATATATATATATATATATATATATATATATATATATATATATATATATATATAGTGAAAACTAAATAATTATTAATATATATTTCAATTACATTACTTAAAGTTTCACGCAATAGCGATCATCAGATGTAACAACAACAAAAAATAACGACAAAAATTATATACAAAAAATGCTATGGAGTGTCCGCTTTGATGACATTAAAGTTTTTAATTAGAAATTTGTTTTCATGGCGGCATTTTGACGCAAGATCGGTTCGTTTGTTAAGCAAATTTAATGGTGATGTGATAATGTAGTATTTTTCTGTCAAGCATAAATTGCAAAATTTACCACCAGGTTTGAATGGCTCCGCTTGATCGAGAATATTCCATTTTAATATAGGTTCGAAAGTATTATTCTTGCATTCCCACACAAATTTTGAAAGTTCAGTGGAGTTGGCCTTACTTTCATAAACAAAGGAGTTTTTATGTTTATACCATCTGTCTTTGAAGGTTTTCTCAGTAAGCCCAATGTAATAATATCCTCTTCTTCTTGGTGAGTTTTTACGTTACAAATATAAATAAGATTTCTTGTAAGGCATTTTCCGTTGAGTGGGCATAAGGTGGTTTGTCGACAATTGCATAATTGATTGGCATTTTCATGAGATTTAAATAATATTTTTTTATTATGAGAAGTAATAATACTCTTGATGTTTGGAAGGCAGCTATAACTAACCTTTAAGTTGTTTCGATTAAAAAGTTTGTGAAATTTGTGGCCTTTAGGGAAACATTTATAAATTGTACTCAAAAAGGTTTTGCCAACGTTTGTTCTGACGTTGAGCGAATAAGGTGGGTTAAACCAGATAATGTTTCTTTTTCGAGATTTTGTATTATATTTCTGGATATTTGGAATGAAATTGATCTTATCTTTGAATCCACAAGAATTGAGAGCGTTATTATAAAATGACGCGGCTCTATCAAAAGCTTCTTTGCTTGAAGATATAATACTGATGCGATTAGAGATCATTTTTGGTATCGATTTAATAATTTTGTATATAATTTTTTTGTATATAATTTTTTGTTTATAATTTTTTGTCGTTATTTTTTGTTGTTGCTACATCTGATGATCGCTATTGCGTGAAACTTTAAGTAATGTAATTGAAATATATATTAATAATTATTTAGTTTTCACTATATTATTTGCTCTACCAATTATATAACACGCTGTATTGAGCACTCTTACTGGAAATATTAACACAATTCCTATATATATATATATATATATATATATATATATATATATATATATATATATATATATATATATATATATATATATATATATATATATATATATATATATATATATATATATATATATATATATATATATATATATAGATATATATTAGCATTTAAAATTAGACGGCATGCTTGTTTTTGTTTTAACTTATAGATACGTGTTAGTTTTGATAGATAAGTATTTGCCCAGAAAGTATTACAATAAGTTATACCAGTATTAAAACATTTAGAAACTTTAAGGGCGAAACGTCAGATTTAAAATATTTTGAAAAATAAACAGAGCTTTTATTTGTATTTAGAGAGAGTTTGTTAGCTTTAAACCATTTGTTGATGTTATCCTAGACGTTCTGATGAAACATTTGCCTTGTTTTTCACTAACCTCTCCAGAATTTTCAATAAAACTATCAAAATGACTAATAGGAAAATTCATTCAAATGCTTATATTGGCACTAATATCACAATTTTGCACGTGTCTACTCATTGCTTTCAAAAAGCTTGAGCTATTAAGAGCTTGGTCCATCAAAAAATTTCTATTTTTAAACTTGGAAACACGTGGCAGATATACGTGACGCACTCTCCATTTTCTCAAAAGATTTAACAATCTCGTTTATTATTCTTTTGTTATTATATTATTTATTAGTTTATTATTATAAGTTTTATGAGCAAAGGGTAGGGGGGGGGAAGGGGAATAATTTTTCCTAAACTAAAGTTTCTTTCAATATATTAGCAGCTCTATATGAAAATATACTTGTTCGTAGCAGCTAGTCTTTTTAAACATAATGGTTTACTCGGTCTCAAGTGTCCAACATGCAGAGAAAACATGGGTACTTTGTGTAACCAAACTGTTGCAGCATGACTAAATTCATGTATATTTATATATATATATATATATATATATATATATATATATATATATATATATATATACATATACATATACATATACATAAACTTTAACTCATATAGACTTATATAAGTATAGGTTTAAATGTCAAATTATTGTATTATGATCTAATATAGTAATTATATTATTGTATCTAATGCAAATACAAAAATATTTTAAAATCCCTACCATCAAAAATTCCTGGATTCGTCACTGATATATATATATATATATATATATATATATATATATATATATATATATATATATATATATACATATATATATATATATATATATATATATATATATATATATATATATATATATATATATATATATATATATATATATATATATATATATATATATATATATATATATATATATATACATATATATATACATACATGAGTTTAGTCATGCTACAGCAGTTAGGTTACACAAAGTACCCATGTTTTTTCAGCATGTTGAACACTAGAGACCGAGCAAACCATTACATACACACTCCTAGTCGGCGTTTACGGGGACATATTTTTTTTGTTACCGTTAAGTATTTTTTTTTTACTTTTTTTCTACTATTTTATCAATATTTTATCAATATATATATCCATACAATATTTAAATTTCTATTTTATTTCTATTTTTATTTATACATATTTAAATTTATTTTTTGTTATAAATTTGTTATATATTATATTTCATTTTTATTTTCATCTATTTACAAAAACGATTAGTTACAAAATTATAACCATATTTAAACCTCACTGTAACCCTAACCCTAAGCCTGACCTTGATGCTGACTCTAACCAAACCCTCAGTCGATGTAGCAGCACTCCCTTGTGAGTCAGGCTGTTTAATAGTCAATGTCTGTATTTTTCGCTCTCTATAAAAGTTATATATATTTTTCGCTCTCTATAAAGTTATATATATTTTTCGCTCTCTATAAAAGTTGCTTTCGGGGGACATTTTTTTTACAAAAAAAAGTTAGTTCTAACTTGCAGTCTTGCAAGCTTGCAGTCAAATGCGCATTTTCTAAAAGCTGTTTAATCATAATTTCAATAAGATTTAATATGCTGAAACAAGTTTTATACTTTAGTGAGAAATAACGCTCATTTTCGACAAATCCAGATTTACTTGGTTGACGAGTTTTAAAGTTGATTTTACGCGGAAAGTTTTTGTTTTTATCAGTGACTGAAATAATTATTTTCTAATTTTTACTTAAAATGTTTTATAATTTAAAGGAAAAGCCGATTTTCACTGATATTTTTTAATTTTGAGACATGAATTTTTTGTTGATAATAATTAAAAATAAATAAACTGGAGGGAGGAGGGAAGTTTTAATTAGCTTGGGGTGGGTGGAAAAATTTTCCATAGATAAACGTCTCTACCCCATTCTTTACTAAGGATTCGAGAGTAAGCATTAAATTTTGAAAAACACTTCAAGAAATGTCACGCAACTGCCGGTAAGAGTTCTAGCGAGCTCTAAGGATGCGGATAAAGTGCACATATAGATAAATAGCTGAATAAGTATAAAAATAGAGGTAGGTGTGAAAGAAACTCCTCTAGGCCCGTGTTTTACGGGTCATGACAGCTAGTATTAATAAATAGCTTAAAAATGGTAGACTAGCGATATTATTAGTTTTACAAAGAAAGAGCTATAATTAATTCCCCACAGTTCATATTGTTATATTTTTAATATAACTAGTTTTCCTTGAGCCTGCATTTTCGCCGAAAAAATAAAAGGCCATTTACTTAAACAGCTGTATGTAAATTCTGGTTAACAAATGTTGTATTGTTTGATTTCAATCTAATTATTTAGGAAATAAATTGGTTCCTGTATTTTCTTTTCTAACAAATGAAGATATAAAAAAATTAATGGATTCAATTTGTGAACAGAAAAACTGGCAACCAATTTCCTCATCAGTAGTTTGTGTTGAACATTTTGACAATAAACTCATAAAGAACTTCTTTAAGAAGGGCGAACAAGATAAAAGATTCCGTTTAATTAAAGCCTTAAAACCAGTCCCTACTATTTATTCTATCTTAACTACCTACAATTTTACTGCCAAGAATATTTTCTAAAAAATGGTTTTTTAAGTACCAATCATTTTTAACAAATGATTCCATTCTTGATTTAGAATCAATCAATGAAGCAGACAGCCCACCGGGATATACCTTTTTACCATATGTAGATTATGTTGTTTTTTATAAACTTGAATTGAACGATGAGTGTGTGTCAGAAGTTACAGAATGTATCAAAATTGATAAAGACTTGCACGTGAAATTGTTTCTTAAAGGTTTTCCTGTATCTTTGCCACATTGGTTCAGGCATGGGAACAATTGAAAACTTAGTAAGAAAAGCATACTCAAAAACTTTCCTTTGTATCTTAAAGGACAAGCAGAAAATATTTGTTTTTTAAATGAACTTAAAAAACATCAATATAAAAAAAGTCAAGTCTATTCAGTTGATAATATCCAATGTGCTTTACTTCTACATTATACTTCACTTCAATCGTATAAACTTCTTCTTAAACAGTTTACCTTATCTTCACTTTCCCTTTTAAACAAGATAAAAGAAGGTAAAATTGATTCATTGAAAGTTGCAAAATTATTGATGAAAAATAATTCTTTATCAAAGGATATTATTGTTTCATTTGATGAAATGTATTTGCAAAAGTGTGCAGAGTACTGCGGAGGAGAATTTATTGATATCGATGATAAGAATGAACTTTATTGAAGTATTGTATGTTTTATGATAATTGGGTTAAAAGAAAATATACCCTGCATTATTAAAGCTTCGCCAGTTGCCAAAGTTGACAATGAGTGGTTAAAAGATGAAATTTTGAGCTGCTTAGACATTTTGTTTACGAGTGGTTTTAGAGTCAGAGGTATTGTATGTGACAACCATGCTACTAATGTTTCGACCTACTCAAATTTATTGAAGTTACATGATCAAAATTTGTTTATAAATTTTCAGTCACAAAAAGTTTATAATATCGTACGCCTGATAAAAAATGTTAGAAATAATTTGTCATATAGAAAAAGATTTTTCCGGAATTCAATTTTTGTTACTTTTTTAATGATATTACTTTCAAGTCTGGTGAAATTTTCTGGAAACTGTTGAACAATGTTTATGAAAAGGATGAAAACTTGGATGCAAATTTAAGAAAAGTTCCCAGAATTTGCAATAAAGTTTTACACCAAGGCAAATTCCAAAGATGCTTCACTTTCTCGCATCTTTTCAACGTTTGGAGGCCAATTTCCAACTCAAAAGATCAATCTTGTTTTAGTAATAGACTTGGAAGAGCAGCAATTCAAGTTAACAAAAAGCCTGAGTTTTTGCGTGCAACGGCGCAGTGGTTTTCAACTTGGGAAAGTTCAGAAATATCTAATTGTGAAAACTTTACCTTATCAGCTCAAACATCTTCAGCTTTACAAAGGACACTTTTATGCCAAGCATCTCTAATAGAAGACTTTTTAAATAATGGCTTTGACTTTAATTTGACTGCTCCTTTCTAAAGTGACCGTATTGAAAGGCATTTTAGCTAATATCGCCAAATTAGTGGTGGTCGGTTTCTTTTAAGCTTGAAGGATGTTTTATATAGTGAAAGAATAATAAAAATGAAAAACTTGGTAAAAATATACTCTTTTATGAATCTTGTGAAGTTGCAGTGTATGTTGCTGGGTATATTGCAAAAAAGTTAGTAAAAAAGTTTGGAGAATGTTGCAAAAAATTTTGCATTTGTAATAATCCTACAATAGATTCACAAGATACACATTATTTGAATATTTTATCAAGAGGTGGGCTGATAGTACCATCATCATATCTTATTGATTACGTTTGTAATGGTTTTGCATATATTGATTGTGTTTTTGATATTATAAAAGGTTCAAAACTGCAAGACAGAAAAGCATCCAAAACTTGTTCTCAATATTGCAATGAAGCATGAAGCATTTTTATGTTTCACCCACTAGATTAAGGGGCGAGATAGATATACTTCCTTATTGTATTTAATGGATGTCAGAAGTAATACTTCTTATTTATATTGATATTGCAAATTAAAGAACTGCAATTATAAACAAAAAATTCATTTTTAAATTTAATTCAGATGTTTTTGTGAATGTAAACAAAAACGGATAAATGGCCTTCTATTTTTACGGCGAAAATGCAGGATGTAAGGCCGTGTATTTTAAGTAGGCCATGTCTCCCTACTTGTTTTATTTAATAAATTGTATAACTATTAATAACACTAAGGCTGCAATATAACTTAATTTCATAATTAAATGTTGAAACCAAAATTTGAATAAATTCTATTAAAAAAAGGCTACATCAAGTTTTTAAAATCAAACGTAAACATGTTTTTTTTAAATATGTTATCGCTTATAATTAATACCTAACTTAACGCTGCTGCTGCTGTTACCCATTCGTGCGCCTTTGACACGGAGTTTTTACCATACTTGGTCTTTTAATATTTCACTATATTTGTGACCACGCGATAAGGTATACTTAAATCTTTATAATCTGTTAATATCTGCCTAATTAGTAATAAGATCCAAAACTTTGCTTCATCAGCTTAGTTAGTAATAAGATCAAGAACTTTTTAATTTGATGACTTTTATAGTAAAGTTAGTGGCGTCCCGAAGAGAACGACATAGGGGAAGAGGGGGTAAAATATGACTTTTTGCCGACTAGATTTACATTTTATTAAAAAAAGACTAAAAAAAAAAAAAGGTCCTCATTTTTAAATATTTGCCAACTGAAAGTCTACATTTGCCGACAAGGTAGATATAGCCAATATTTGCTGACAGGTTTTTATAGTCGGGGGATTAGACATCCCTTTACGCCCCCCCCCCCCTCCCAATTGAGGCCTTAAGTAAAGGATAAACCTTATTTTATAGTAACTATTAAAGTCAGGTAATTTATTTAGTTCATGCATTTTAATAAAAACGCAATTCAACTCCTTTGTCAATTGTATTTAAAGTATATTAATCTATAATTTTTACTTTTAAAAATTAGAAGACGATGATGACTCTAGAAGACGATACCTTTTTTAAAGGTCAAAACGTTAAACTCTTTATAAGGTTAGTGTTTATCTCTAAAACCCTTGCATCTCACACGGTCAACTCTATGTTGCATTTTAAAGAACAGGATCGTTTAATATCTTATTTTAAAGAAAATCTGTTTGCTTTTATAATATTAAAAACCAGGTCGTTTGATCGTTTGTTTTTTTAAAGTTGTTAAACATTTATTACGAGGTATGTCATTAAACAAATATTACAAAAATAAGATGTATTTTATAAATGTTTCTAATTTGTATATTTTTCTTAATTCATATATTTAATTATATTTATGTCTTATTTCTTATGTGTTTATATGTGTTAAGGTTATATGGGTTTGTGAGTGTGTTAATATCTTTATTTATGGAGTGATTCTATGTAACAAAATACGTTTGTGGTGTGTTATGTTATGTGTTTATAGTTTGTAAGTGGTTATTATGTTTTTTGCATAGTTTCAAACTGTTGTGACTCGGCTTAGTTTACAGCAAGAGTGTTGATATTGCTAGCCAAGTGGTGTACTTTGCTATAATATGACTTGGCTTTGTTGATAGCAAGAATGTTGTCCGTGCCAGTAAAGTAGTGTACTGTCATGATGAAACACATAAATTAAATCTGTATGTAGTTAGTGTATTCATAAAATGTGTTGAAAAAATATCGTTGAAAGAATGTTTTGAAAAGAAATGTTAAAAAGGTATATAGTTTTTTAATATATATAATTTTTTTTAATATTTATAATTTAAGTAAATTTAATTGAAAAGATATATACTTCATTAAATATTTATACACAGTTACCTTTTAAGTAAATTTTGTTGAAAAGATATATGTTTCATTAAATATTTATATACAGTTACTTTTTAAGTAAATTTTGTTGAAAATAAATATACTCTGTTCCTAACGATTTGTATTTTGTTAATTAAAAAAAAAATTTGTTTCAAAGATATATACTCTTTTCTTTTTTGTTAACAATTTATACTTTTGTTAATAAATAAATTTTGTTAAAAAACGGGCTTCCTTTTTAGTAATAGCTCCTCCCCATTTAAACATTTAAAAGTTTCAGTTTTCCTTCATTAAATATGTTTAACTTATATTTATTGTTTTTTTTATAAAGGTAAGTATAAAAAGTGTTTTAACATAAGTTTTAGTTACTCTCATTAAACTTTCAGGATTTTTTGTAAAGAGAATATTTTCTTCATAACAATATTTAAATGTTTTATATATATATATATATATATATATATATATATATATATATATATATATATATATATATATATATATATATATATATATATATATATATATACATACACACATTTTAATTTTTTATGCATTGTATTATTGACCTTTTTTCTTTATAATATTAAATACATAAAAAATTAAAATA
Source organism: Hydra vulgaris (assembly GCF_038396675.1). NCBI lineage: Eukaryota > Metazoa > Cnidaria > Hydrozoa > Anthoathecata > Hydridae > Hydra > Hydra vulgaris. The sequence goes on from NC_088923.1 coordinate 15,685,676, forward strand.
TTTTAAGTTTTAATATTTCCAAGCTTCTCACTTATAGCAAATATTTGACATTTTATAGAGGTATTCTTTTATTAGTTTTGTATTTATTTAATATTGTTTAATTTATTCGTGCATTAAATACGTTTTCAAAGTTATGAAAGAGATATTTGAAGGAGGATTACATTTCGCCATTCAATGCTAGCAGTATTTGCTGAGCAGACAGGCCTTATAATTTTTTTAATTTGCCTTATTTATGAGTTCTTATCTGTAAAAATTCTGTAATTTTTTAAATTACTTTTTGTTGTTTTTTTGATTAAATTCTAATAATATTTTGTCAATAATTATTAATAACTACCTTAAATATATAACATTACTCCATCATAAAGATTATATCAATTTATTTATAACTTTAGTATGAGTTCTTGATAGAAATATGTTATCTTTACACGTTGCTATATTATATTAAAACTTGTAATTTAACTATAACTAAGAGTAGAGGTAGGGTAAAGTAAATAATTATATTGTGCTCTGTTTTATTCGCTTACACTTTAATTTAGATAAGTTAAGAAAAGAAACTAAAAGTTCAACTTTTATTATATTAGGCATCCTTTATACACACTCCTTTGATGCTTAGTTAACTATACTAATTTAATAAGTGGAATCATTAGACTTTGTCTAAATGAAAGAGACCAGGCAATATGAATTGAACCGTCGCCAAAATGAAAGATATGAGCTTATGCTAGCTGAGATAAATCATCATCGAAATGAAAGAGATGAGTCTAGGTGAGCTGAAATAAATTGCTGTAGAAATAAAAGATATCAGTATAGGCGAGATTAACTCAGTATGTATAACTGCATTGCAAATCAAGAAATAATATTTCTATAAAGAGTAACTACCTCAGAGAATTAAACCATATTTGTCAGATTGTGGTGTGAAGAGGTTTTTAAATAAAACTCATTTTTGTGCTGCTATTCAGGAAAAGTTGTATTAGTTCCTCCTTTTCCATATCTACCATTTTTGACTGATTTAATGACAGGAAACTTATGTTGATCATCCTGTCAATCAAATTTTTTTAAACACCTTAGGAGTTATAGCTCCTCCCTACCTTTTGCTTCCTTTACAGTCAAAATGGCTCCCCCCTCAAATAATGGCCCATTCTGTTTTAGAGTCTATGGGCAAATTTTGCATCGTGTTGGAAAGTTAAAGTCAGAAGGTTTTCTACCCACATATTGTCAGTTAAATATATATGATCCTAATTCAGCGGTTTCATTCAATGGAGTAACCTGGTAACGATGGTTGTATAAATGAGTTAATGGAAATTTTTGTTTTTCATTTATTTTTAGCCTTGCTTTTTTAAAAAAAGTTAATCCAAGCTTACAATAATAAATCTTGAAACTTTCACAAAAGAAAAACAGCCTTTCAAAGTAAGTTTCTTGTTTGTTATCTGTTTAGTTGCATTTTTTAGTTTTCAAATAAATAATACATAATAAATCAATGTGTATTAAGTGTATTCAATTAATACTTTTGTTGCATTTTTAGGTCGAATTCCTTCTCTTATGACTGATTTTCGAAAGTTTCTACATAACAGAATTTAAGAAATGTTCTGAATATTGATTGTATTCAAAAAGCTAAAACGAAGTTTGATTATCTATAAACCATTTACTTAAAACTATATAATAATGTTTTAATTTAAATTGTTTTTATAAGTATTTTTGTTACTTTTTATGTTGAATATAATATGTTTTTGTAATTTTTTTTAAAGTAAATATCTATATTTTTTATCTTTAAAATTGTTGTTTTAAATCAATATATTGATCATTTTTGCTTTGTTTTTATATTTCTGTTATTTTTTTATATGTGAATAGAAACCATTTATACTTTAATCACCTTTAGTACACGAGTTTTCCATTTGCATTAAATATCGATTTTTGGCACAAACAACAGGTTTAATAATTTATTTGCCTAACTTCGGCAGTAAAAACAGCTAATTGAATGAATTTGTTACGAGTTTTTTTATAGAAACGCTTTTATAAAAAATATCAAACAGATAAAACTAACTTATTTAAAATAACTAGGTTTCTTAAGCCCGTTTTTCAATGCCCAAGTTTACTTTTTAAATAAATCTTAATGAGAAGGTAAAATATTATTATAGCCTAAGTTTCCTAAAACACCTGAAGAAATGTTACGCAACTATCTTATATGTTAAAGAACTTTAACATATAAGAACAAAAACATTAAATCGATTAATTTTTTGCTGTTTACTATAATAAAATATAGAGACCAAATTAAGAACAAGTTTAGAAATAGTTTTATTTATAATAGAAATAGTTAATTTGATACTCAAAGAAGACCATACAGGTCTTGTCACCGAGAACCGCTATTGAAGAACTTTGAACTTAATTTGGATTTTAGAAAAAACAAAAATAAATAAATATAAATTTTAAAATTTTCTTTAGTTATGGTCTTTATGGCTTAAATTAAAATACCAATTCTTCTGAACCGCATGGCTCAAGCGAAAACAATAATATCATAATATTCTTGATAAACAAATACGTCTCGCATCTTACTCGCATCTTTACGATCACTGATTCTTGTTACTCAAATGTATCTTACAATTACACTAATCTTAATTGTTAATTAATTAATAAATAAACGAAAATAATAAGAATATGATTGCACTAGGTACATCCAAATGCACTTTAAGGTTGCCCAAAAAATTGTGAAGAAGAATTTATCAAATGTTGGTGCCTTTTCGTTTACGCTTCCACCTACAAAAATGATAAACCACTGTCAAAAGATGGTTCATTCATACAATCTTTGCAGATACATCCATTCACATACATCAATTTTTTTTTGTTTTTTTTTCTTACATGATTTTTTTTTTTTTGTTTTTTTTTTTTTTTATCTTTTTATATATTTTTTTATTACAAAATTAAATTCAATATTAAAAGTATATACCGTTAGTAATACAAATTATTTACAAATATTACGAATTAAAATAAAAATTAAAGTAAACAAGTAAATAAAAAATGACTACTGAACAAATAATGTCAGTGCAACTTTTAACAAAATTCAAATAATGGTGTTTAAATATAGTTTCTCACATAAACTTTAAATCAATATTGTATAAAAGTAAAATATAAATGAGTGATGACAAAACTGGGTATAATTAAAAGTATATAAATTTATTTTCAATTGAGAAAATTACTTTTTTTAGTTTTCTTTTGAACATATAATAATTCCATTCATGAGAAAAATCAAAATTTTTTACAATTATTTGATTCCATAAAAAAGCTCCACGAAAAGAAATGCAAAATTTACCATTGTTTGTTTGAAATTTTGGTTGTTTAATAAAATTATCATTTCTTAAAGAATATTTATTTTTTTCCTTTAAAGAATATAAATCAAACAAGGAAGCCGGAGATGAGTTGGTTTTACATTTAAACATAAAACAAAGAACATTATAAACATTTACTTGATATATATTAAAAACATTCATGTTAAATAAGAGTGGCCTTGAGTGAGTAAAACGAATTTTGAAATTTATAAGACGTGCAATATGCTTCTGCTGACAATAAAGTGGCTTTAATTTATTTTTATGGGTACTACCATGCAATATTAGCATAATTAATATGACAGTGTATAAAAGAGTAACATAGTTGAGTTAATGAATGTTTGTTTAAAACGCTTCTTGCTTTATATAAAACTCCAATGCTTTTTGCAATTTTGTTGCATAAATGTCCAATGTGATTCTTCCATGATAGATTTTCATCTACAATGAGACCTTGAAAATTTGTGAAAATTACTCTTTTTATTTGAGTATTATCAATATAAAGAAGAGGCATATTACTTGGAAGTAAATGTTTTTTAATTCGTGAATGAAAGAAAATCTATTTAGTTTTATCAATGTTGAGTGAAAGTTTATTTGACTTAAACCAGTCAGATATTTTTGTTAGTTTAATGTTTATATCATAAAAAAGTTTATTGATTTAATATTAGATAGGAATAGGTTTGTATCATCAGTAAACATTATAGTTGCTAATTTTGAGACTTCATGGAGATCGTTAACATAAATCAGAAATAATAAGGACCCTAGTATAGACCCCTGTGGAACTCCACAGGTTATATTTAGATAATCTATATTTTGATAATCTTGTGGAGAAGATCCGTCGACATAGACAAAATGCTTGCGGTGTTTCAAATAGCTTTTTAGTAGTTTTAAAGCATTACCGGTGATACCATAATGTTCAAGTTTTTTAAAAAGTATTTCATGATCAATTATATAAATTATAGTTTTAAACCGTTAAGTTGTATTCTAAAATCAGAACTAAAATATTAAAAATTATGCGCAGAAAATGACGGATTTAAATAAAAAATTGAAATTTGAAATAAAACTAAGATTTATCAATTCGGAAACCAGAAGTTACATTAATCCATCGAATGCCGGCTTTTAATCGACACAGCGTGTGCGTATTTTACAACAATGTTTAACTTAAATTATAAAAATTTTTCTTTTATTAGATCTGATAAAGCAAAGCTTTTTACACATAAACCTAATATTTTTCAGAATGTTGATAAACCGAGGATTACAATAGTTTAAATCCCCAAACGCGTCATTTTTGAAAGGGATAAATACGGTGACTAAGTGCAATACAGTAAATCATTGTAATATTCTCGTTTTATATTTTCCACGGGCACATTTCAAAGACGCTTTTCTAAATAATAAAACCGGCATAGCGCAGCAAATTAGATGTATAGCGAAGAGAACATTTTTTGTAAACTTATTCTTCGAAAATATTCAATATTTCTTGATTTATTAGTTTAGTATATTGTTTCTTTATTTATTTCTTAATGTATTTATTTATTTAATTTAATTTATTTATTTCAGCCTTATTTCTTTTTTTCACGTATTTTTGAGGGATAGGGTCGAGAGAAAGTTGAAATTAAAAAAAAAAAATTACAAAATTTTTAATTAGTTCTTAAATCTGCCCACAGTCAAAATCAAGCCCCAATTTTTTTTTTTTTTTTCCTTTTTCTTTTTCAACATCTTCGTTTCCAACTATAAGTTCAGTGCTCTTTACTTACTTTTTTACTTTTTACATTTTTCAAAAGAGAACTTAGTTCTTTTGTTTTTAGACCATGAGATGCCACGGAAAACTTTACCCCTAATCATATATTTTATTTTGTATTTTCTATTTTGAACATGCGTTAATATTAAAGTTCAACAAAATATAAAAATGAAATTAAACTATTTTTAAGCTCATTTCTATATTTTTTATAATCGTTTTTAACTCGTTCTTATCGAGTCATTAAGCAATCTTTGCTTAATGACTCGATAAGAACGAATTAAAAACGAAGGGCCTCGATATTTCAAACGATGCGACCATTTCAATCGCATCATTTGAAATTTCGAGGTCCTCCGTTATTTGAAATGTCGGGGACAATTCGAACTGCAAATTTCCAATCATATCAACTGGCGATTATTTGAAAAAACACTTGGGTGGACAAAGAGTAAGGCAATTTCCCAAGAGACACTTTGATTAAATTCAATATATATAATTAGACTAAAATAATATAAATTTTTTTACTTCCAGGAGGCCTTGAAGAACAAACTACGTGAGTCAAACTGAAAGTTCCCAATCAGTACCTAGTTGATATTCAAACATGGAAAACTGTTAGTCACATGTAAAAAACGTCAATAAATATGCTTAAATGAACAACGGGTTTTATAATGGTGAGGTTCTTTATTTGAGGTCCCTAAATCGTAAATCAACAAGTGTTCTTGAAACACAATTTAGTCGTCTGCATACAAAAATAGTTAATTGCATTAACATGCTATTAAGTATTACAGGAAATCTTTAAGATGCGAAGATGTTATAGTAACAAATCTATTGCTGGGATACACAGGACAGAAAACTTTTTTATTTTATTTTTTTATGCTTTTATGAAAAGTAGACAAAATGAGTAAATTATGATCGTTAAAAAAAAGAAACTTTGTAAAAATAATAATTTGCTGGATTTTGTAATACCACCTGCAACAATAGACACCTATAACAATAGATGGTGGTATTACGTAACAAACTTTAACTTTGACAAGAGAACATGACCGGCTTAAGCATTTAATACTTTTTTTCCATTAAAAAAAAGACTAGAAAAATTATACATACTTTTGCTGAAAAAATTTTTTATAAACTTTTTGATTTAAAAAACAAGATACAAAATATTAAGTTAAGATATAATTAACAATTTATAGCTCACGGTCTCCCACGTTTATAACCAAAGCAAAAAGTAAAGCTCTATTATAAGTAATAAGATTTAAAGATATTTTTCTTTACTCCCTGTGACATTTTTGATTAATGGTTAAGCTTCTAATGTCATAATTAAAAAAGAAAATGGCATCATTATTCAAACCTTACCATTGTGGAACCATGAACGTTAAACATAATATCAAAAACATAATATACAAATTATAACCTTTTTTTTTTAAATTATATTTCAAATTGAAAATAGAGCTAAAATAGTTGCGGACAAGTTTTAAAAAATTTAAATATTTAAAAAGTTTTAATTTTGAATAATGTTGGCTTGAAACATGGTGATTTATTCATTTATGAAAAAATAAGTTAATTTTTTGAACTTTTAAAAAAAATTTAATTACAAATTTTATAATTGGATAAGTATGATATTGATATTAAGATTTTTTAATTCTAATTTTTAATTCTTTAATATTAACTTAGAGTTTCATCGAAACTTAATAAAATAAAAGAAAAATCTAATCGCGAAATGTTTTTTGTAATTTTTCCTCTACAACCCGATTATTTTACAACGATATTTTGAACAAAATCTGAATTTAAGGTTCTTTACATTTTAATGTAATTGATTCCATAAGTTTCCAGCTTACAAAGGTAAAAATCTAAAATAAAAACCAAAAATTATTTTTGATTGAATTGGTCATGCATCCGGGGCAAAACAACTTTCTCTGCGTTTTCTGTCACCAGATTTACTATGTTCTAAAAACTATCAATTTCAGCTTTTCTCAAATTAAATTCTTAAAAAAAACTACGTTATTTTAGGATATATTAATATTATTATTTAATGTTATTATTATTTATTGTTATTACTGTTTATTGTTACGCGCCCTTAAAATAAAAGTCACGTTAACAATGAGTCTCAAAAACCAAAAATTATTCTGAAATAATAGACAAATAAAGAGTTTTGTTTCTATTTTTTTAATTTTATTGTTGAGTTGTTATAGAAAATATCCTCTAGTTATATTTTTTTATAGAAACGGAAAAAAACTCTCAAAAGTTTATATGTAAACAATGATGTCTCGATAAAATCAAACAAGGATTTCGTGATAAAGATTGCAGTAATTATTGGTGCAGTAATTACCGCACTTTTCTCAGAAAGTTCGAGCTTTGATCCCACCTCACAAGGTGTTTAGTACAAAGATTTATTTTTTAACATTTCGGCAAAGTTTAATTTCCATCTATCAACTTTACGAGTATAGAAACAGTGTTTCTTTTTTCAGGGTTATCTAATAGCCACCATTTTAGTTGTCTTGGAGACTGCATTTGTATAGCATTGCGTTGTGGAGATTATTAACCTTAAAAGTAGATTTTTTCATTATTAAAGTTTGAATATGATCAATGAAAGTAGCTGAAGCTGTGAAAGCAATGAAAGTAGCTGAATTTTCATCTTTTCTTATTATCAATTCACTTGATAATGAGATAAGCTGAAGTCACAGCGTCTACTTGGTCAATGTTATGTGAGAACATGTACTGGAAGGTTAATATCAGCTAGATCTAACAGTATTAGATTGACAATGTCTGTAAAAAACTGCATTCAGCATTTTAATATTGAAGGAAAACAGCAGATGCTTGAATTCGCAGCGAATTCAAGCGAATTTGAATTAATTATGCCATCAAGCGTTCTCCTTTTTAAATGTTATAAAAATTAGACTTTTTTTCCCCCCTCTCTTAAATCAGTAGGAAAATTACTCAAAGGCAGCATCCTAATCAAGGTGATTTCTTATCAAACGAAGCGATTACAACTATAAATGAACACGTCCAGTCATTTCCCTTAAAACAATTTCATTATAGCTGCAAATATATAACATATTTAGAAACGAACCTAAACATCAAAAAAATGCATGAACTTTTATAAAAAGTTCATGCATTATTTTGACGTAAAACACAACTATTACAGAAAATATTTTAATGAAAATCATGGCTACAAATTTGGTCGGTCACAAGTAAACGTTTGTTCTTTGTGAAAATCGAAGCAAAAATAAAAAGCCCATTTCACAAAAATTTAAACCCAAAAATGCCAGAAAATCCGGCATATGTAACTAGAATGCTTATAAATAGAAAAAAATGAACGACAGACAAAAAATTATCCAATATACTCTTGACAAATTCAAAGATTTTACAATATTATTCTGGCCTGGTCAACAACTACAAGATCCAAAAGTGAGGAAGTAGATAAATATAATAACATTTTAATGAAAATCATGGCTACAGATTTAGTCAGTCAAAAGTAGACGTTTGCATGGTTTGTGAAGAACTCGAAGCAAAAATAAAAAGTCCATCTCTTAAAAAAAACAATCGAAAATACCTTAAGAACACCTTAGCTATATTAGTTACTAAAATTCCCTAAAACTAAAATAAGAAAAAAATCAACGACATACAAAAAATAATCCTGACAAATTTAAAGATTTTTGAGATATTATTTTGGCCTTGCCAACTACAAGATCCAAAAGTGAAGAGTTGATGAATCTCCGTGTTTTTTTTTTTATAACTTATTTTTGAAATTTTTATTATTATTATTTTTTAATTTTTATCTTGTAAACTTTAAATTAAGCAGAATTCGTATTTTCTTCATTATCATTGATGTCAAATAAACCTATAAATTGGAAGTAAAAAATAAAAAATTAGTTTTAGTTATTTCTATTTTTATTTTTTGGATATATACCTTTTTCCTAATTGGTGGTTCATATAATAAATAAAGATCACAAATAATTCATAACATAAAAAAAAAAATCTTCAAATAGCAATTAGACATTATTATTTGAAATACAATTTAACAGATTCATGTTATCACTAACTATAATGATAAAAACAATTGAGTAACTTTTCAAAAACCACTTTAGTCAAGTTAGTTTGTTTTACAGTAGATTAAAAAAGTAGATAAAAAACAGTAGATAAAAATACAGTAGATAAAACAGTAGATAAAAAAATTAAATATCAATTTTAAAAGAGTGTTGTTGTATTAAGTTCGCCAATGCCCCACTCTCCCCTAATATTTTTTCAAAAAAAAAAAAAGTTTAGTCATGAAATATTTTCTTTTACTTGCTGTTAAATATAAGAATGTAAAGATGTTTATCTTTACATTTTTAAATTCTAATAAATTAAAATTCTTCTTTCTCTTTTTACTTTTACCAGTAGTATTTTTTAATTCTTCCTTCTTACTTTTCTTTTGCTCTAAAATATTTCTCATCGGCGAACTAGTGATAGTAGTGGAATGTTTCTTTCTTAAACATTCTCAGGTTTTCACTCTATTAAATAAAATTACGTATCTAACAATTTGTCTGTTAAAATTAATTGTCACAAAACATTAAAGAAACATTAAAGCTCTGGCCGCCTGATATCCGCGTTATCAATGACACTTCAGACCGCGGACAAAACAAATGAAATACGAATAATCTATTAAAGTTGTATTGACATACTCAAAATATAATACGTATTAAAAACTCCTTGATTATGGTGCTATGCAACAACATCAACCAAAGGAGTGGTTTTATATCCATAGTACAGGGCCGACAATACGGGTTTAAAGTGAGGAGGGGGGATGCACAATCTTCAGTTCTTAAAAAAAGTCAATTATATCTAGAATGTTCTTATGAAAAAGGATCAATTTATTGGGAACAACGAGCGCAGCTTCACTACTCTACTGCACGTCTGGAACTTAGTATGGGACCCCCTCTTAGGAGAAAAAAAGAAATTGTCAGCTATTTTGATCTATCATGCTGTTTTGACCATGTTCGGAGTTACCACGCGTTCGCCATAGCGCTTCTCTCCCCTAAGTATAATCAGAAAGCTTTCAAATTTTTTAAATAACTGTTCATGTAGGGGAAAGGCGCCTATGATGGCATACTTAACTTTGAACCTTCATTATTCAGTATCCTGAAGACCAAGAACAAAAGTTTTGATATGCATGCATTCTTTGTTACATGTAGAACAATAATGACCCTAGGAGTTTTTTTTCAGTTTTATTTTTTTAATAGTTATTTTTATTTTTAAAAAAGCACAAGTATGTCATCATATGCAATTACTGCTTCTATGATGGCATAGGGAAGGATTGGGCTGGTTAGCATCAAAGGTAACTTGATGACTTCACTTGACCTTAGAGTCTTCCTTCAGAAATGCCAGAAATTACACGTAATCATCCTAATTAACTATTTTGTGCTACATAGCACCAATGTAGAACTTCGCGCATGCGCATAAGAGATATTGCGTTTTATGTGTTTTTTGAACCAAAATTTTTTTACTGAAGTAAAAATTCCTTTTTACTCCACTAACAAATATTTTGCTTTTATGAAAAAAAAAAGGTTTTCTCCACTCGTCAATATTGCAACAAACCTAACTCATCAGTATACTATGATAGGAAGAAGTCATTATTTTCATTTACACAAGCTGTGTCTGCCTTGTTCAAAAGATAAAATTAAAATAAGTATTCCACTAAATGCACAAAACTTGGAAATAAAATGCATGAAAACTTTATTTCTGCACAGTTAATAATAAATCGCAATCTTAAATATTTAAAGGGATTAAAAATACAACAGCACATCCAAAAATCGAATTTTTGTTGATTATAAGAGCAATATTTGTGCATGCGGGACGTATTTTTACTAAAACTAATGTAAAGTTAGTGTAGACACGTTGGTCTAATCACTTTTTCGCCATAATCAATAATTATGAAAGTATGACCAGTATGCCATCATAGGCGCTATGCCATCATAGGCGTCTTTCCCCTACTCCAAGAATCAAAACGGTCTTACCAAAGAGTACCGCGGAGTATCATTTAGCCAGAAAGTTCACGTCTCCTTCTTTACCAGCGATGCATTTATGATCATAGTCAGCTTCGAATCACTGACCTCCAGTTCTGAAACCTGAACTCTGACTACTACACCACGACTTCGTTTGAATTCCATTACAAGATGGCGTAACTAACTCAGAACATGACATTTTTGATAAAGGAGGCTTTTGAAATTGAGTCTTCAATTTTCCGTGTTCTATTAGTTTAGTTAAGAAAATGCTTTCTTTAATAATACGGCTTTGATTTTTAAGTCTCTAGCTTGAGGTTGTAAATAGAATTAAAAACGCCGTTGATGACGTATTTTTGTTAATTATCTGTTTTTAATAAAAGATTGGTTTTTCAAATTACGTTTTTCTAATCATTTCTATAATATGCATAAAAGTATTAAAGGCTCATAAGCTATTAGTTTGAATATAATAAACTTATAGTTAAGCAAATAAAGATTAGCTCTTCGGCAAACAGTTTACTAACCGGGTTGATTTTTAAATGCATAAACCATGCAAAACTCCTATTGTTTATAACCTGATACATAATTAGTTAATTTAAAATATTACATTTCACTGTATTTTGAGAAAACGTTCCGTGGAACATTACATTTTCCATTAAAATAAGCTCATGTATAAACATGTAAAATAAGCTCATGTAATAACATGCACTACAGAAGTACATGCAAATAAAAGCCACTACACTAGAAGTATATGTAAACAAATGTCATTACTCCAAAAATGAATGTAAACAAAAGTTTTAGAAAAATCACTAACTATGAAATTCCATAATAGTAGATTCTAAGGGTGTATAGTTTTTTTTGTTTTTGTTTCCGTCATATATATATATATATATATATATATATATATATATATATATATATATATATATATATATATATATATATATATATATATATATATATATATATATATTTATATGGCGATTAGAAATATATACGATGCTATTCACTTCCATAATATTTGAAATTGATGAATATTGTAACCGAAAAACTAGGCAAAGAAATTTTTAAGATTATTATTTGTATTTCTATTTTACAGGTTTCCAGGTTTTGATAAAACATTTTAGATTATTGGAATGTTTGAAGATTTAAGCAGCGCGTAATAATTAAAAAAGTCCTATTCATTTAAGATTTAACTATTTATGGTTTTAAAAACATTGTAAAAAAGACATTTACTAGCAGGTGCTGCAACTAGACATAAAACACGCAATAATATAAATCATTAAAATAGTTTATTGAAAATAAAAAAAATATTTTATTTCTGATCTTCATCTATTGTCCAAAAGCAACCTCCGAAGAAATTTATTAAATGAACTTGGATCCAAATCTAAGTGAATTTTAAAATATTTCAATAAAAGATATTTCGGCGAAATAGGACAACGTTAAAATATGACAATGTTTGTTGGTAATTGACTTAAACAATAAAAGAAGTTCCTGAAAATATTTGTTTAGTTAAAAAAATAAAAAATAAAACAATGGTAATATTTCTTTTATCATTAAATAATCTCTAATAATAAACATTTTTTAAGCAACTATTAAAATGCCTTATATTCAACTTGTGGAAAGCGCGCCGTATTTTTTTATATCCATGAAAGATTAATGGAAAAATAAACTACAAAAATGATAAATGAAACATTAACGAAACTTTTATACTTAATACAATCTTTCTCCGTTAAACATCTGCTATTTAGATTCCGACCGTTTACACTGGCCATTTCTAAAAAATTATTTATTTATGCGCATGCGTGTTAATAAATCAATTAACAAAGCTCAATATCCAAATTTATGTATTGTTCCGTGGGAGATGCCTATTGATTATAAAAGCTAAGAGAACCAATAAATAGCATTTTATTTAAAAAATTAGTGAGTCCCCAACGCTTAAAGTACATGTTTTATTCGTAACATTATTGATATAGATTTTACTAATAATGGCTAATGCAGGAGATAAACACCAAATTCCAGACAGAATATCAGCAAGTGAGTAAACTCCAACAGTGTCTTATTTTGTAAACTTACTAAAACCTAGATAGCTCAGCATAATTAATAATACGATAGGAATAGATTTGAATAAACTATGAATTTTTATTAATAGATTTTTTATGATCAGTTTTCATTAAAGTGTGATGAAATTCGGAGAATATTAGCTATTATAGTTAATTTGTAAACACAAATAATTTAAAGTAGTGCTAGCGTGTAGACTAAAAAATGTTTTTTATGAGAGATTAAATGTTCTTTAATACTTTAATGAGATAATCTAAAAGCTTAAATTACAAGGCTTGTAGTTTATTTGAACCACAATTTATTTGTTTAATGTGAGCTTCTTACATGTAAGCCTATGACTAACCAAAAAGTATTAAGGTCTGACATTAATGGATGGTAAAGGATGTCAGGGTAGGTATATATATGGCTTTTTCTGATTTAATTTTTGTTAACACTATTTACTAATTAAAAGCACATTCAGATATTAAGTTGACAGGATTCTAACATGTCCAACCTTTTATAATATATAAGAACAATATGTTGTTTTACATCTAAGCAAAGATTATATGTTAGTTTTATATTTTTAAATTATATGTTAGGTTTATATTTTTTCGATTTTACTTATAAAATGTGAAAAGTCTTGCTTATTTCTGTAGCCTGTAACCAGCTCATCACTTAACTAACCAAAGCCCTGGATATAAATAAGACTTTTTTCAAACCTGACCCCAGCAAAACTATAAGATTTAACAGGGGTTGATAGCCGGGGCTAGAAAAAAATTTATAATACTTTATATATTATAAATTTATGCATATATTTACTATTTATTAAATACTATATTTATATTTTTAAACTCTAGTTTACTTCCAACAAGATTGCAAGCAACCACTATTAAGTTATGAGTTACTTTAAAATAGAGAGTAAGTAAAAATACTAGGAAATGGTTAACTGAAGACTTCATGTTTTTCTTTTATATATAAAAATACTAGCCATCTTCATGTTTTTCTTTTATAGCCTACAACTAAAGTTGTAGGTTATATATAAAAGAAAAACATGAAGATGGCTAAAAGTTACAAGGTTTTTTTGATGTGCTAGGAAAAAAACTGGATTAATAAAAGTCTTTATAGCATGAAGGGACAGAGTAAAAGGATGCAACTTGTTGAATAAGAAACAAGCAAGAATGATTTTTAGTTTATCGTAATAGAGATCGTTTGAGCATCGACCATGATGGTATTTGTAGGAGAAAAAAAGAAATGCAACCTTACAACAATGGGAGAGTGATGCAAGCTTGACAGATAAAGCAGGTCTAATTGCATTTACAATGTGCTTTTAGACTTTGTCTGAGAGTAGGAAGGTTGATATTCATCAATATAAGAATGCTAACAATATTGCAATATTTTTTTGCAATTAATAAATGAGTTTTGTTGTCTAACAAAAATTGTGGATTTGAGGTCCAGAATTTAAATCCATAAGCCACTGCAAGACTTAGGCTGTTAAATAAGAGAGATCAAATTTAAAATCAGCTGCTTGTTTTAAGCAATCAAATAGAGAGGTTTTTTTGTTAAGACAAGAGTATTAAGTTGAGTCGTCAGCAAATAGAGCCATTTAGATGTAAAATTTTCATAGTGATTGATATTGTAGATAAGAAACAATACCAGAGAAAAGATTGAATCTTGTGTTACCGTTAAAGTTACTTGAAATAAAGAAGAGTGTAAACCTTCAAGAACAACTTTAATACTGCAGTTAAAAAGCAATAATTTAATAATCTCAAAACCTTTATATAAAGAAACTAATAACTGAGTGAAGACTATTTGTAGAATAGTTAGAGATGTCGAAGTGTTTTCTCTAGAGTTTTGAAAAATTGGAGCCACTTCAGTCTTTCACTAGAAGACGTGCTTTATATGACCAGGCAAATTATATTTTGCTTTGATGATTTGACCCCGGCTATTTCAAAAAACATTTTAAAAATGCGCTGAATAAATATTCTGATATATACCTTAAGTAATATTCTTAAAAAATATTCTGATATATACCTTAAGTAAAATAAATTACATCAAAACTTTGAACGAATGTTTTTATATTAGCGAGACGCTTTTAAATAAAGTAACAATTTACTGATAATAGTTTTTTTTTAAAGTATAATTGGCAGTTGTAACAAAACACTTCTAATGAATTTTCATAATAAGTATTAAAAACTGATGTTGTTTTTTTTACTTGTATAATTAAGTATTTTTTATGATAAATGTTTATCTTTAAACATATTGAAAAATAAAGTACAAATGTTAAAGCAAAGAGTGAACTGGTTTTTTAATGCGTAAGTTAAATAGACTATGTATTTTAGTTTGATGAGTTTTTTTATTTTGTGTGTGTTTTTGCTTTATTTAAGTATTTTCTCTTCGTTAAGATTTGTTTTTCTTTTTTAAAGTTTTTTTTTTAGATAGGTTTAAGTAAGTTTTTGTAATGCATTTTTAAAATTTGAAAATATGTCAAAACCCATGGTCAAATAGTTAAAACAAAAATATTTTTTGTGTGGTCATATAATTGTGTGCGATTGCATGTCTTCCTGTGAAAGACTGCACTTATTTAGCACTTTTTAAAAATTTATATATACACATAGATATATATATATATTTATATATATGTATATATATATATATATATATACATATATATATATATGTACAAAGTATAACATTTTGAATTAAAAATATATGCATTAGGATGTATGTTTATGCAGCCCCAGTCGCAAACCCGGCCCTGGCTCTGGTTTTATTTTATCAAACCTGGCCCCTAGCCCTGGTCAAAAGCCCTGGTCAAAAAAACAACCCCGGTTGCTTACTACTCATCATGTGTGTTTTATATATATTTATATTAGACCTTGTTACGAGATTTCGCTGCGTAACAAAAACGTGTAACGCATTTTAAAGTAACTCAACTCAGCAAATATATATTGTATTGTTAAAAGTTATATTGCGTCTCTAGCGTATTTTCAAGTGCCGCGTTGTAATTAAATTTATTTTATTAACGCATTGAAAATCATAGAGTTTTTTTTTCTCATTATAACAAAAGTTACAAATAAAATCTAAGTTCCTGTTTCAAAAATCATTTTTATCATTTTTTTTCTAATATAAACTAAATTTTATTTAAAAAAAATTTTTTTTTCCATAAAATGTAATATTTGTTAATTTTCTTTACAGTTGGTTTTTGGTTATTTTATTAACTATTAATAAATTTTTTCTTATTTATTTTGTGAACTCTTTTTAATAGTGTTTAATAGTGTGTAAACAATAGAGTTTTATCAGTTACCGATAACATATTCGTGATCATAATTTGTTTTCACAAATTAAACGAACGTCATTAAAACTTTACGTTATTGAATTAACAATAAACAAAATATCTTATTAATTAAATATTTACTTCAAAATAAATCGTGCATTTTTTAAACTATTATGACAAAAAATAATTTAAATATTTAAAAGGAATTTATATATTTAATTCCTTAAGATAAAACTTTAAACACTTTATTTTCTTTAACTAATTTTTAACAACAACAAAAAAATTATTAAACAAACTGTTTCTTTAACAAAAAATCTATTAGTTTACAATTGCGGTTAAATGCTTTTACTTATGACTTTATTTCTTCTGAATAAACCTCACATAAATGATATTAAAAGATAATTTAAATATTCTTAAAGATAAAAGTTTTTGCGTAACGCAAAATTGCTGAACGCGTAGGTAAATCGCCGTTTCGCAGGCAAAATGCGAGCTGCGTAACGCTTCTTAACAAGGCCTGATATATATATATACATATATATGGTTGAGTATATACATTTGCCAACACTTTTTGCCTATTTTTTCCCATTTGGTTTTTTCGAAAAAGGACAAAAATAATTTTCAAAATGATTTCTGTCCAAACCTAAACCCTTAGCAGGGTTCCTATAGAGCCTGTTTTCGTGCTTTTGTCTGACCATGTTTATATTTAAAATTATATATTTTATAGATTTAGGAGGCAATCAAGATAAAAAGTGTTTCAAACAAAATTTACTAATTTTGTTTTAGGTATAATATCAGGTATTACTTAATTTAATAATAATAAAAATTAATAATGATTAATTCACATTTCAATTTGATGAAACAACTACATCACAGACAAAAAAACAATATGATGATTATGCCACTTACCATTCTAATCACTTTCAATAAATAGTAACATCGTACTTGGGGACATAGTTTGTAGAAAGATGTACTGCAAGTACATAGTTTGCAAAGATGTACAAACTATTAAAAGTTTTTGGGTGAAAAAATATCAAGGGTAGTATTCCTAGAAGAACAGCAAAAAGTAGAGTTGATACAGAAACTTAAAAGAAAACTAAGCACAGAGTTGGATATGGAAATTGGAGTTGGATATGGAAATAGGAAAGAAAAGAAAACTAAAATTAAAATAATGAAATGCTGTTCACAATTGAAAAAATTTTAAAAATAGAAAAAATATTATTGTTTTCAATTCTTTCTTTAAAAAAGTTTAAAATAAAAGTTTAAATATAAAAGTTTACAAGTATAAATTATAAAATAAATAAAACATGAGATAATTATTAACTATAAAAATAAGATTTTTAAATTACAATTAACTATAAGTTATAATATAAGTATTAAGATAAGTTAACCCCAAATATTATAAGTATAAAGTAAACTCCATGTTAAATAGAGCATATATGCATGTTGCGATGCGTTTATGCGTCTATTAAGTTTTATTTATTTTTTGTTTTTTGAAATTTGATATCGTCAGTCATATATAAAGCATCATATTTGTTTCAGGGCTAATTTATACCATATATATAAATATATAAATATATATATATATATATATATATATATATATATATATATATATATATATATATATATGTGTGTGTGTGTGTGTGTATATATATATACACAGTTTTTGCTGTTTATAAAATGTTTTTACTTGTTCATTTATCATTTTTTTAAATAATATATTTTAAATTGTGTCATAAAATAGCCTGTTTTTCTAAGAAAAATCCTGTTTTTTAGGCCTCAACAGTCCTGTTTTTATTTAAAAAATGTCCTGTTTTTCACCAATGACCCTGTAGGAACCCTGTCTTAGTTATTGTAGCAGCACTCCTTCTTAGCCCTTTAGCATATTCTCTTAGATAGTACTGAAGCATTCCCTTGCATATTCAGGCCTAGTTATGAGATTTAGTTGCGTAACGGAAAAGCGTAACGGGAATAAATGTAACTTTACTCAATAAAGGTATTTACATTGGTAAAAGTTTAATTACATCAGTGGTGTATTTTAAAGTACCTCATTCTAATTAAATTTAAAACCACATTAAAAATTGTTGTAAGTCTTTATAAAATATGTTGTAATTGTTGTAAGTCTGTATAAAAATGTTGTAAATCTTTATAAAATATCTTTAAATTAAATCTTTATAAAATATCTTTAAATTAAACAATATTGTTATATTTGTTATATTATACAATTTCCTTGTTTTAAAACTTTATACTTATTTAAACTTATTTTTTTTTTCTTTAAAACATTTGTTTTATGGTTGTTGTTTTTTTTAAAATGAGGGGACACTTGTTTATGATTGAATTCCTTAAAAGGATTTAAATGTACTTACCGCAAAGTTTTTTAAACGATTTAAACAAATATCAGTATATTTTTAAAATTTACATATCTTATATTTATAGAGCTAGTATTAATTTTGTTTTTAAAATTAAATAAGAATAAGTTGGGCTTTTAAAGCGTTTACTTATTGATTGTGTTATTTATATTTGGTTATAAAAGTTTGGTTCGTTTAATAAAAAATCAAGTTCTTCTACATAAAATTTAACAGCAAAGGGAAAACCCAAACATAACATTTATAACAAGAGTTTGAAAGAACTTTTTTGTATTGAGGTCATTTATTAACTACAAAAGCGCATTAATCAGACCAGTATTTTTTTATTTATTTTTTATCATAGAGCCAGAACTTACCTTCGAGAAATAAATGGCATCAAAAATTATAAAATTTTTCACTTTAACGGTCAAAGAATAAATAAAAACAACCTTTTTTTAACATTTGGCTTTGACGAAATTTTTGCATTCTACTTATAAACTAGTTAATCATTTTTAATCGACGTTCAGTCTATGATCAATTCAAAAAATTATTGATAAAGAAAAAACTTTAGTTAAAAAGCAATTTCATAACTGAAAAATAATGTAAAATAAAGTTATATGTAAATATATGTAAAAATAATGTAAAATAAAATATGTAATACAAACATTTCAAAGTAATTAATTAAATTTATTTTTATTTTTTTATTTTTTTTACTTTAACATAGTTTAAAAATATTAGCAGTAAAAAAGTTTATAAAATAAAGCATTTTAAAATTTTTATAAGAATTTTAAATTTAATAAAATAAATTTATTTTTAATTATATTTAATAATAAATTTTCAATTATTTAAAAATAATTTTTTTTTTAAACTGTAAATTGCGTAACGAATATGTGAAATCTCCATTACGTACCTAAAATTCAAATAAGGCCTGCATATTCTACCTAGATAGTATTCTTTATGGTGTCATATTGCTTAGCTAAGTATACATATATTATCAAAATATAAAAATACTTAAATGGGTTCAATTCAACAAAATAACCTTAAATTGAGTTTACAAAATTTTTTTTAAACTAATGACTTAAGACTTAAGGAAAAGCATGATCTTGATTTAAATTACTTTTATGATACAGGTGCTTTACAAAATAACTGCTCTGATTTTTATAATTATAAAATAATTTCTGCAGCGGGATCATATTAATGTTGTTTATTTAAATATTAGAATTTTAAAAAAAACTTTAAAAATTTTTACAATAGCTTAGAAGAAACATTGAATGTTTTTAACTTAATATGTGTAATAGAAATGTGGTGCAGCTCTGACGACACTGCATTGAACGCAAATCTCTATCTCCAAGGCTTTAATATGGTCCTGCTTGCATCCAAAACAAACAAGCGAGGTGGAGGTGTTCTTATTTATGTAAACAATAATTTGCAGTATTAATTATGCTAATACTGCATGGGGTGGTGTAAATGAAAGTATACTAGAACTTCTTTACCGTCAACAGAAGCATTTTGCATGTCTTATGAATTTTAAAGACCATTTTACAGGCCTCTTTTACTTAAAATGAATATTCTTAATGTATATCAACTTAATGTCTATAATATTCTTTGCTTTATGTATACATGTAAAACTAACACTTTCCCTTATCCTTTTTATAATTTATACTCACAAAAATAAAAATACAAATACTATCTTCGAAATGAAAACTTTATCCAACAACCTTTTTCGCATACAAATTTTGGTAGATCTTGTATCTCTTATCAAGGAGCTTTTTTATGGAACAAAATAGTTTTAAAATATTTTGATTTTACTCAATAGTGGTATTACAACACATTCAAAAGAAAACTTAAACAGATAATTTTATCTATTGATAACATACTCTTATATTTTTAATTTTTATAAAGTAAAATTTTTAAAATTCAATTATTATTATTTACATATATGAATGTTATATATCTTTTATGTTTATTTATTTTTACTTTTGACGAGAATATACATATTTAACACAATAAATGTATCAATGTAGTTGAAAAACAAAGCGGTTCTCGACGACAAGACCTTAAGGTCTTATACGAGATTCCGCGTTCTTCCTCTTACAAACTTAATCTTGTAATTGTTCTGTTATATTATTGAAGTTATTATAATTGTAAAACAACAAATATTGTAAAACATTTAAAGAAAGAACAAAAAATTAAAATATATATGGGAGGAAGAAAAAAAAATCACGGTGACATAATAACTTCATTAAATTTATTTTCCAACTATTTAAGAATACTTTTAAGAAAAAAATTTATTAAAAAAATCATTTTATCATACTAAAACATACTTTTAAAGTTGTAAGGGTTGTATGAGCATTTTTTGACGTTTATATATAGTCATGTTGTGAAGCGTTGAAAAAAGTTTCAGTGCTGTTTTTTTAAATAACTATTACCTCTAAGTTTGACTAAAAGGCAAAATCAAAGATTATGCATAATATTTTTCATTAAAACGAACTCTAACTAGGTCTATAAGAAGAGCATATTACTGAAAACAAGACGTTACGATCGTCACAAAAAAAGACGAAAAGCTTTTTCTATGCTTCGTATCAAACTTTTTAAAACTAAAACCATGGTAAAAGTAAAGATACCCATACATATTTTATGATCGCTTCAAAAAAAAAACATTAAAGTGCTTTAGATCACCATTTCAACATGTTACTAAGTACGTTACGACCATCACGATATGTTTGTTTTTCCATAATGGCTTCTTGACTTAAAAAAAAAAAGTTTAAGCGGAAACGATTTAATTCATTTCAAATGATTTACGTCATTTAAACCAAGTTATAATATAAATTAACTTTGTTTATTGTTTAATTTGCAGTTTGTTTATTCATTTTATTACTAAACTTGTTAAAGTTTTTTTTAAAACCATGAGTAACTAATTTCAAAAAATTGATGTAAAGAATTTTAGAAAGAGAAAGAAAGAGAAGTTATCTAAGGTGGCAGTTACTGACACCAAGAGAAGAAAACAAACAAAAAAATCAAACAAAGGGTCGCAACCAAAGGCTAAGAATGAAAAAAAAACTTGATTTTATTACTAACATCAATCTAAATTCTACGCAAGACAATTCTTATAACTGCAAATCGTCAATGAGAAAGGCATTAAACAAGTATTTATTATATTAACATATTTTTAAGTATAATTGCTTACACATAATTTGGGTTCTTTTATATCAAATTACATTTTTAGGACAAAACAGGCTCTTCCAAAGTCTCCAAATAAAAGACGTACTATTGTAGAGCAGTTTGGTGCTGAATATGGCCTATGCACTGCTAAAGAAACACATCGAGTTCACTTCACATCAGAAGAAATTGAAAAAGTAAAAGTATTTTATGAAAGAGAAGATATATCATTTATGTCTCCTGGAAGAAAAGGTTGTATGAAAATCGACGGAGAAAAAGTTCAAAAACGCTACTTAGTTATGAATCTGAAGGATTCATTAAATTACAACAATTAAATTGAGTAATTTTTGTGTATTAAGGCCAACATACATTCTTACGTGCAAAGATACACCACTTGAAACATGTGGTTGTATTTATCACAGTAATTTTACTTATTTGTGTGCTGCTTTGGCAAGTAAAATACCTTTTCCATTATATTGCAATAAATGGTTAGAAAGTTATGTATTATATAAGTAGTATATTAAGTAAAGTATATATATGCAAGCCCCCAACGTACCAATGTTGGATAATGAAATGTTTATTGTGCTGTGATAGTAAACTATTGAAAGTTTCTTTGCCCGAAAATGGAGACATGGATACCTTAATCACCTATAGTTGGTGGATTAAAGAAGATCATCGCTGTGTACTCAGTCAACATAAAAAAAACATAAAAGGTATTTTTAAACATTTCCGCATCTATTTACCAGAGTTTACTGAGCATCATCTCACTAAAAAGCACCAGTCTGAACAATACCGCAGTCAAAAAGAAAATCTCGAACCAGACCAAATTTTGATACACTTTGATTATTCACAAAACTATACATGTGGTTATCAGAATGCTGTTTTCGATGTGGTTATCAAGCTGCTTATTGGTCGCAGTCAACTATTACCTTGTTTACAGTTGTAATCTATCGTTACCAATTAAAGTCAAAATCATTTGTAATAATATCCAACGATAATGATGAAACAAAACGCGCCACTACTACATATTTAAGTGAAATATTTGACCTCTATTGCATAGATTATATAAAAAAAAGTTATATTATGGAGTGATGGTCCATGCACTTAATTCAAAAATAGATATATGGCTAAATTCATACAACATTGCTCTGTGAAATATTATTTTCAAAATATAGAATGGAACTTTTTTGCCACCTCTCATGGTAAAGGAGCAGTTGATAGAGTAGGGGGGTCATTAAAGCGATTTGTTTGGAACAGCGTAAAATCTTGTGAAGTGGTCATCTTAAACGCTAAAGACTTTCTTTTAGCATCAAATGGGTGCAAAACTTATGTTAGACTTATCAACACAGATGATATTTATCTAAGGTGGGCCTTAATAGCTGATAAAATAGAAGAAGCGAAAGCCATTACAAATATTACCAAAATGCATTTCTGGCAAGTAAAAAATGGAAAGTATTTGGTTTCAAAATTCTCTAATATTCTGTAATGGGGTTGCGGAACAAATTTAAAATTTATATATTAGTAAAAAAAATTTACTTGTCTAAGGGATCGTCCATAAAGTATGTATGTTGGAGGGGAAGAGGGGGTCTGCAGATGGCGTATATGAGATGGGAGGGCAGTGGGTTGATTATACATGAAAGGAGACTCTAAATTTAAAAAAATATCATAAAATGTTAGATAAATAGGTTAAAAGCGTAGATACTTTTAGGGAGATGGAGGGTACTCAAAAAAGCGTATTGCAAAATGTGTGTAGGGGGGGGGAGGGTCAACAACAAAAAAGCGTATGTACTTTATGGACGACCCCTAAGATATTTTTTCCTATATTGGATTCCCGGCTCCGCAAAACATTTGCGAAGCATATGAAAATACATACTTCTAGATATTGAGTACTAAATAGAGTTTATTAAACAAAAAAAACAGGGAGCATAAATAGCATTAAGCATTTGTTGCCTACTTTAAATAAAACGATCCCAGTATTGAAGAACCATCATGGATAACCTTGATAATGTTATAAAGTTCATATTTTTTAACATAATTTATAATCATTTATCTTTTTTTATATCATTCATTGCGTTATTTGTTGTTTTTCATTTTGGCTTTTTCTTTACGACCGTCACAGTTACGACCATCACGACATAAAACTTAATAAAATTTTTGGAAAATTTCAAGCAAAAACTATGAAACTCACTATATAGTAAGTTCAATGTGTAGTTAAAGAGCACAGCAAGGATTTTTTTTTTTTCACTGTGTAGATGGCTGCATAAAAATTGACAAAGTTTATTTGTTTAGATTTGTCAAAAAGTAAGCGTTATGACTGTCACGCTACGTTGAGTTGATTTTTCAAATTAGTTTAACAATTGAATGATTTAACTTTTGCATACTAAATTATATAATAGTATTTAACATTTCTGGAAATTTTCATGTAAATACCATTCTTGGTTCATTTTTAATGGCTAAAAAAGTGTCAAATGTTACGGCCGTCTCTTGCGTGGAATTGCCCATATACATACATATGTGTGTGTGTGCGCGCGCGCACGCATTAAAGAGTACAAAATGATTTAATTTTGTTTCATAATAAGTGTCCAATTAAAGTACATCGATATTTTATAATTTATGAATAAATCATATAATTATTATATCCTTGATAATATACCTTATTTAACATAATTTAACATTAATTTTATCTACAGCTAGCTTTTGTTCTGCAATTTCTAAAAATTTCTAAACAGTGCATGTTTTTTTTTATTATTGTCATAACAAATGTAACATTTTTTATAATAAAATTCTTTACTATTCGTTTTGTGATTTTTTCAATGAAATTCTAAAATTTCAATCTAAATTTATAGGCGTTCCTATGCCTCCTACAGATAGACTTACTATGAAAAAAGTCTTTGATGCTGAAGGAAAACCAAATATTGATTTGCTAAAAGCTCATTTTATACTTGAGGGTAAAGTTGAAGAAGAAGTAGCACTTAAAATTATACATAATGGGGAAAATATACTTCGTCAGGAAAAAACAGTACTTGATATAGACGCTCCAATTACAGGTAGTTTTTGATTTTGTTAAAAAAAATTTTGTTTTTTTATTTTTTTATTTATAGTTTTTATAGTAATATATTCAACTAGTCGGCATAGTTAAATCGGTTTTAAAAAATTATAGTGTCTGCATGATATTTTGCTGACTATGACATATTTCCGTTAAATGATCAGGTCTGTGAATTTTTTTTTTTTTTTTTTTTTTTAAACATCTTCGCTTCCAACAAGGCTGCAAGCAGCCACTAATTAAAGTTGGAAGTTACTGTAAGAGAAAAGATGAAGGTTGTAGAGCAAGATAACGATTGACAGATGATTTAAAAGATTGCAAATTATATGAATCAGGAAATCAAGATGAAGGAAGCGAATTCCAAAGAACTGATGTTCGAGGAAAAAAACTAGACGAATAAGTGTTTTTGGAGCACTTAGGAACAGTCACAGAAAAAGGATGACACTTAATTGAATGACGAGTAACACGAGAATGAATTTTAGTAGATGGCACAAGAGACGCTAGCTCTTTAGAGCAGTGCCCATTATAGTATTTGTAGAAAAGAGAAAGAGAAGCAACATTACGACGATGTGATAATGGTTGGAGGTTGGCTGCAAGAGCAGGTCCAACTATGTTTACAATGCGTTTTTGCACCTTGTCTAAAAGAGAAAGGACATCATTAGAAGATCCGCCCCAGATATGGCAACAGTATTCCATACAAGGCCGGATTTGAGATTTATAGAGATAGAGAATAGAATCCAGAGTAAGAAAGTGGCGAGCTCGATAAAGAGATGCAACCTTAGCAGATGCTAATTTTGCAACTGATTTGATATATGGTTTCCAAGAAAGATTGGAAGTAAGAGTTAATCCTAGAAGATGAAGAGTAGGTGACTCATCGAGTACATCACCGTTCATAAATATAGGAAGATCTAAATTATTGCGATAACGATTGGCTGAAAAAAATTGAGTTTTATCTGAATTAAAGTTCACCAGCCACTGTGAGCCCCATGCTGTAGCAGAAGTGAGATCCTTTTCAAGCTCAAATGCCCCATCCAGGCAATCAGAGGGTGTTGGTTTCTTATCACGACAAGAATAAATGGTAGTATCATCAGCAAACAATGCCACCTTAGACGTGAGAATATCTGGAAGATCGTTAATGTAAATTAAAAAGAGTATAGGGCCAAGGATAGAACCTTGAGGAACCCCTGAAGTTACAGAATAAGAAGAAGAGTGTTGTCCATCGAGGACAACTTTTATGCTACGATTGGAAAGGAAGGATTCAATGATCTTAAAGATGTTGCCGGATACACCATAAGAAGAAAGCTTATGAAGAAGACCAGTATGCCAAACTTTATCAAACGCTTTTGAAATGTCAAGAGCGATGGCCTTAACCTCTCCACCTTCATCTAATGCACGATAAAACCTGTCAGTTATTACTGTTAGCAAATCAGCTGTAGAACGAGAAGATCGAAATCCATATTGATGGTCAGAAAGTAAGTTATTAGATTCAAGATGAGAAATTAAGTGTTTGTTAATTAAAGATTCAAAAACCTTGCTTATGATAGGAAGAAGACTAATGGGACGGTAGTTAGACGAATCAGATCGCTCCCCAGAATTTTTGAAGATAGGGATAATAGATGCGGCTTTCCAGCAGGCTGGAAAACAAGACTCTGATAAGCACTTGTTGAATAGTTTTGAGAGTATAGACGACAGCTCCGGAGAACACTTCTGCAAGACAATAACAGGTATGTTGTCTGGGCCACAAGCTGTAGAAGAGTCTAGGCAGGAGATCACTTTAGATACAGATGCTGGAGTGATATGAATGTCAAGCAATGGATCAACCTGTTTGTTGGCAATATCAGGTAGAACGCAATTAGTGGAGTCAAGAGATGATATTGATGAAAAGTTTTTAGCAAACAGTTCGGCTTTGTCTTTAGGTGAGGTGACAAAGTCTGAACCATACAAGAGAGGTGGAATTATAGATTTGCCCTTATTATTGATATTATTAAAGATTCTCCAGAAGTCACGAGAGCCTAATTTTTGAGATGAGATACGAGATTTCATGACCTGAGAATAGCGGGTTTTGGTGTAAGACAAAACCTTTTTACAGTTGTTTCTAGCAGTAATAAACAGACGTCTGTTTTCTGGAGAATTGTTTTGCTGATAAATATGGAAGTAACGGTTTCGATTGGCAATCGCAGCAGCACAGTGTGAGGAAAACCATGGAGGAGAGTGAGGCTTGATCTGGAATCGTCGAGAGGGAATAAAAGATTCCATGCCAGCCTGAATCCACGAAGTTATGTAAGAAGCACATTTGTTGACAGGAAGACGAAAGATTTCTACCCAAGGGCCATCACGAAGAAAATCACGGAAAGAATCCCAGTCAGCTTTACTGTAGTTGTAAGAGGTTCGATAATAGGGGGATTCAGGTGATGAAGAAGAATGAGATATTAGTTTTAAAGAGATCAAACTGTGATCAGAAGCACCTAAGGGTGAATGTGGAGAAACTGAGCACTGACTAGGATCAGAAACAAGACATAAGTCAAGTAGAGAAGGTAAATGATTAGGGTTGTCAGGAAAGCGAGTTGGAAAGTTGACTATTTGAGTTAGGGATTGACAAAGGCAAAAGTTGTGGGCTTTAATGCCTGCAGAGTCACTGACACTAGAGCCAAGCCATTCAGAGTGGTGAGCATTAAAGTCACCGACAACAACTATATTAGCTGATGGATAAAGAGAGAGGGCTTGGTCAATATGATCGGAAATAACATCAAAAAGAGTGCAGTCTTGAGATGAAGGAGAGCGATATAGAACAAAGAGAAAGGCAATAGAGTGAAGTGGTGCTAAACGAAAGCACATGAAAGAATAGTCTGTGGATTCAAACCTAGTTTCACGACAAACAGGTGAATTCTTACGAATGTAAATGCCCAGGCCAAGCATGTGACTATTGGAGTCTTTACGAATCAGAGGAAGATAACCATCAACACTAAGATCACAAGATGAGACAGCCGAACTCAAATTAGTCTCACAAAGAGCAAGTAGGTCTGGTGAACTTTGCAAGAGATAAGACTCAACAGAAGAAAAGTTAGTTCGAAGACCACGAATATTAGTGAATGATAGGTTTAGAGAACTTGGTGATGATGATGGTTTTTTGTGTTTTATAGTTTTTGGTACTTTATTTATTTTTAAATTAGATTGAAGAACTTGACTCAAAGCATAGATAGTACTCAGAACACCGTTTAATAGCCCAAGCAATTGCCTCATTACTACTAATAAACCCTAAGCCGTAACAAAGGGCTCCAAATGTGGCCTCCGCAATGCACACCAAAAGTACAAACAGGGACACCATCCATGCGCAACATGGCACTGTTAATACTTTGATATTTTTCAGCTGTTGATGGAATCAGCCTCTCTGAGAGCTACCACAGAGTTCGGGAAACCTGACTACCAGCCGGCCTCAGAACCATAAAACTGAGTTTTAGAGCTGTACCCTCATAAGGAGATAATAGAATGAGTTGCCTAGTCGTAAAAACAGTGACACAAGCAAACCCATGCATTGAGTCAAGAAGATCCAGCATTCAACATCCTAAACTGGAAACAATGTATTAAAAATACATCTGCGCCAGCCTAATAGATGAATTATAAAAAGACAACAAATTTTAAATGAATAATTTTGCTGAACATAAAATAAAAATGTTTGTAGCAAAAAACCCAGACAGATTCTTCTTTTTTTTTTTTTAAATCTCCTTAAAATCGCAATTGCTTGTCCAAATTTGAATAAGATCTTGAAGAAATACGTTTTTTAGGTGAAATGAACATCATTAATATGATCTCTTTTGATTGTTTATTGGCAGTTTTTCTTAATTATAAGCTCATTTATGGTCAGAATTCTAATATTTTTTGTGAAAATTGATGAAAATGTTGTGTTTTGACAATTGTATTCAATTAATATGTACTAAATCAGATTACAGCTAGGATCTATTGTAGATTAAGGCACTTTTTCAAAAATATTTAATTAAGTTAACGCTGTTGAGCAGAATTGAACTAAATACTAAAAAATGGTAATTTTTAGATTCACAATTGAGGGTAATAAAAAAGTTTTAAAAATTTTATAAAAAAATTTCTTTAAATATTAAAACTTGAAGCAAAAAAAAAATTATAGCATCTTGTTTAGACATAATACGCTGACAAAATCATGCTAATTCTAAACAAAAGAATTTGAATAATTTACAAATCACCTTAACACAACACTAGGCAATTAGGTGCATTTTTTTTTTGGCATTGTCAAAAATTTTCTTAAACACTAAACAAAGCTTTTAATTTGTTGCAGTCTTGTTAAAAATAAGTTTGCTTTAAAAAGATGTTATTAAGAATATTTGTTTTTATTTTTTGTATGGGGGTGTCTAATTCTGCAGAAAAAGAGAGATTGTTCAGATATTTTTAAATAATAAAGTTGGACAAAATGAGTTGGTTTAACCAACTGTTTTTAATCAGATTTCTTTAAGAGATAAAAAAAAAAGTGGCAGAGGTTTTTTGAAAAAAGTTATGTGTAGTTTAATGAAAATTTATATATTAAACTGATTTTTCTTTGGCCATTATGACATAAAAAATTGACGAAAAATGATTTAACTATTATCATAAAGGTATAAAAAAAACTTTTGTTATTACTTTTGCTTTTCATTTGCAACAAATGTTAGTCATTAGGCTTTTATAAATGGAAGTTCATTCATACCATTCAAGTTAAACAGTATTTTTGTTAAAAATTATGCTGTCTTAAATAATTTTAGTAGGCAAATATTTTTATTCAGTTGAAAATAAGTTTTAGATAGTTTACTACTAGCAGTTATTGTTTTAATTAAGAAAAGGAAGAAAGAAAGTAAAGGAAACATTCTATTTGATTTTGTGCAAAAATCTAATTGCAAAAATTTTTATTTGAAATCCCTACCAGACCAGGGTGATGGCATTAGTAAAAAATAGTATTTTGAGTACTTTATTTTGCAATTGCTATTTTTATCTTCATATCTCAATTTAAAAAAACTGAGTAAACTCCAAAAAATTCTTAACTTATTAGGTTCCACACTCTTTCTATTGCTTTTTGGTCTAGCGTCAGGATTGCCAGAAGTTTTATAGCACAACAAGTGCAATTTGTTATAAAAGGGCACAAAAATAAATGATAAAATTATTAAAAAATAAATTCAGTTTTGGAAAAAAACAAAGGCATATTGGACATCAATGCATCACTAAAATTACTTAATAAGACATTTTTTAATTTTTTTATTTTTTATGTTTACATATAATTTTTGTTTGAAATAAATCAGTATCAATTCTTATCTTTGTTTATTCTGTTGCTACACATTTTTACAATGAAATTGTACCACAAAATGCAATAAAAATATCTCTATACCAACTGTATAAATTTAAAAATGTGTAAAGTCAATAAATAAGAAACTCTTGCTTCTTGTTTATTGACCTTATTTAAGCATCTTCATTGTGCAAAAGACAGCTTTTTGTACTACTTTATGTTATTGCCAAGATTGTCTGTTACTCTTTACTTTAGTTATTTTTTTAATACCTTATTAAATAAAAATGGGTGGATCATAAATGGGTAGAAAAAATTTGTGAAAAAGGCTTTACCATAATAAGAAATCAACATTTCATGGACACAACAATAAAAAGGTTTACATATAAATATAAATGAACTTTAATAAATATAAATGAACTTTAATGCAAAACAAAATGATTTAGTTAAACATAATTGTGTTTGGCATAAACCAATTGAGATAAACCCTCACTTTGTAATGTTTTGTGAAATGGGGAAAGGATTTCCATTAGTTTTTTTTTGTTTTTTTTAATAACATCTTCACTTCCAACAAGGCTGCAAGCAACCACTATTAAAGTTGAAAGTTACTGGAAGAAAAAAGATGAAGTTTATAGAGCAAGATAACAATTGACAGACGACTTAAAAGATAGCAAATTATATGAATAAGGAAAACAGAATGAAGGTAATGAATTCCAAAGAACTGATGTTTGATAATAAAAACTAGACGAATAAAAATTTACAAAGCACTTAGGAACAGTCACAGTAAAAGGATGAAACATAATTGAATTATAAGTAATACAAGAGCATCAATCTCACAGTTATTTTAGAAGATAGAACAAAAGACGCTAGCTCTTTAGAGCAGTGCCCACTATAGTATTTATAGAAAAAAGAAAGAGAAACAATAATACAACAATGTGATAATGGTTGGAGGTTGGCTTCAAAAGCAGGTCCAACTAGGGTTTCCTATTATCCAACATTAATGACTATCTGGATATTGAATACTGAAAATTTAAAATATTTGGATATATCCAGATACCAAAAAAGAAAATAAAGATAATAGATTGAAGTTAATACTTTCATGGTATTTTTAATGCAATAAGTAATTTTAACTTAAGTAATTTAGTTACATACATAGAAAATTCAAATATAAAAAAAATAAAACAGTTATACTATTTAAATTTATTTCATTTTTTAAAATGCATATTTCAAAAAAAATAATTGCATTAAAAGTTTCAAAATTTAAGCAAGTTTTAATTTTTGTCTGAGTCAAACCTGCAATTTTTTTTTTTTTATAACCATACTTGCTTCCAACAAGGCTGCAAGCAACCACTAATTTGAGTTAGAAGTTACTGGAAGAGAAAAGATGAAGATTGTAGAGCAAGATAATGATAGACTTAATAACAGACAACTTTAAGGATTGCAAATTATATGAATCAGGAAAGCAAGATGAAGGAAGCGAATTCCAAAGGACTGGTGTTTGAGGAAAAAAACTAGACAAATAAGAGTTTTTGGATAACTTAGAAACAGTCACAGAAAAAGGATGAGACTTAATTAAATGAGGAGTAACACAAGAATGAATTTTAGTAGATAGAACAAGAGATGCTAGCTCTTTAGAGCAGTGCCCATTATAGTATTTATGGAAAAGAAAAAGAGAAGCAACATTATGATGATGTGATAATGGTTGGAGGTTAGCTGCTAAAGCAGGTCCATCTATGTTTACAATGTGTTTTTGCACCTTGTCTAAAAAAGAAAGATCATTGTTAGAAGATCCGCCCCAGATATGGCAACATTGTTCCATACAAGTACGGATTTAAGATTTATAGAGATAAGGAATAGAATCCTGAGTAAGAAAGTGGCAAGCTCATTAAAGAGATGCAACCTTTACAGATGCTATTTTTGCAATCAATTTGATATATAGTTTCCAAGAAAGATTAAAAGTAAGAGTTAATCCTAGAAGATGAAAGGTAAATGACTCATCCAGTACATTATCGTTCATAAATATAAAAAGGTCTATATTGCGATAATGATTAGCTGAAAAAAATTGAGTTTTGTTTGAATTAAAGTTTACCAGCCACTAAGAGCCCCATGCTGTAGCAGAAGTGATGTCCTTTTTGAGTTCAAATGCCCCTTCCTTCCAAGTAATCAGAGAGTCTTGGCTTCTTATCAAGACAAGAATAAATGGTGGTATCATCAGCAAACAACGCCACCTTAGATGTGAAGATTTCTGGGATATTAAGGGCCAAGGATAGAACGTTGAGGAACCCCTGAAGTTACAGGAAATGAAGAAAAGTGCTGTTCATCGAGAACGACTTATGATTAATATGACTAATATGATTGGTTATGATTTATATGATTAATATGACTATATGATTAATAACGACTAATATGATTGGTAAGGAAGGATTCGATTATCTTAAAGGTATTACCTGATACACTGTAAGAAGAAAGCTTATGGAAAAGACCAGCATGTCAAACTTTATCAAAAGCTTTAGAAATATAGAGAGCCATAACCTTATCCTCTCCACATCTATCTAGTTCACAATAAAACCTATTGGTTATTACTGTTAACAAATCAGTCATAGAACAGTTTTGTATGCGCACCAAAAGTTCATGATACAAATTCCAGGCTGAAAAACTGACTGGTAAAATAACATATGATAAAAATATTTTTATTTCAGTTGCTGCGTGTACATTATAAAAACAATATTTATAGGCATTTGTTCTGATAACTTTATTGAAAAATCTCTACCTAATAAAACACAGTTTTAATGTGTTGTTAAATCAATTTATACTGGAAGCAAAGTCCAAATCTTGAAAGAACGGCTTTAATTATTGGATTAGCACCATTCTAAATTCTATGATAGATAACAATTTTAAGTAATTTATTTAATGAGCTTGCAATCACATTTAGTAATAATGGACAAAAAAAATTAAGGTATTTTTTTTTACTTGCATTTTTCTGTAAATCATGTTTTTTTGATTATGTAATTATATCTTATTGTATCTACAACATATGCTAAAATAACATTTACTGCTACTCTCATTTGGTAATAATTATGGCTCATATATTGGTCTAGTTTACAAAAATGCAAGTATTTTAGTAGACTTTTAGACCTAACATAAATCTTTCAGTTTATGACTCAACAACATGTTTAATATATCACCAGCCAAAATTTCAATCAAAAAATGAGAATGTACTGGAAAACTTTCTTCGTTCTTTACCCCATTTTTAGATCTGTAATGATTTGTTAAAAAAAAATTTTTTTTTTTTAGTTTTCTATGGGTATATTATACAAGGTGAGAAAAAAACATTTGTAAAAGTTGAATACAACTTTTTTTTTTTTGTATTCTTAAATTGCTGTTAGTCAACAGGTCAAAGTTCCCACTGCACCTAAGGTACCTGCTGCACCCAAAGTACCCAACATTATCTAGCATAATATTAAAAATTTAAGTATAATAAATTTGATATTTGACTATTTTTTTTGTTCAATAACATAAAGCAAGAGACAAAAGTCTAAGCATGTGCTTAAATTTTAATTTTTTAAAAAATATTTTTTTTTTTACAGAATTGAAATAATTTATACTTTTGAATTTAAATTATTTATAATTTAGCTTATAGTTCACTCTTTTAATGTTTGCAATAAAATACTTCTCTTTTTTAAACTATTTTTAAAAAACAAAAAATGCCTTTAAAAAGTTTCAAAATATATAACCAGGCTTGGCCAGAAAGGTGTGCAAAAACAAGTTATTTTATGACCATGCAAGTAATATTTTGTTTTGAGCATTTGACCACAGCCTTTAACATTTTAAAAATGCGCTGAAAAATATGGTTTTTAATTGCGTTAAAAATAAATAACTTCAACACCTTTATTTTTTCTAACCTTTTTATATTAGCAAAACGCTTTTAACTTAAGTAACTAATAATTTTCATTAAAGTATTAATGAAAGCTGTATAGATTTTTGTTTAATTATATAAAAAATTTTTACAATAAATTAGTTTTAGAAGAAAAAAAAAATTAAATTTTATATGCGAGACTTTCAACAATAATTGTCTCTAATAAATTTCATATAAGAATCATTTAAGTTACACTCGAAAAAAAAAGATTTTGTTGAGAAGATAAAAAATACAAACTTTTTTGAAAGCTGTTTGAATTAAATAACTTTGATCTTTACTTGTGTGTTTATATTATTGAAACACATTTAAATAAAGTATTAAACAAGCCACTGCTAATGATTTTTTATACATATCTATTCTTATAGATCACATATTTTTTCTATATTTATATAAGTATGTATTTTTTAATATAAATGTCTCTTAATAAAAAAATTATCACCTTTTTAAAAACAATTTTATTATTTATTTATTTTTGTGAAGAATTGTTAAGAATCTTTTTTTTTAACTTTAAAAGTGCTTATTTATTTGTAAGTTACTTACAAATAAATATTTGTAAGTAACAATATTTGTATGTTTGAAGGGTTTCACATAATATTACATTACAAAAACATTAGTAAAGATAAACGATCCAAAGTTATTTATTTCAAATGTAATTTAATAATCTTATCGTTATATTTTATTATTTATTTTAGTTAAGTTTAAATTTTCCTTTTTTTAATTTTAGTTTTAGTAAAGTTATTTTTGTTTTATTTTTTGATATTTTTTATATTTACAAAGATTTATTTGCTTCTTTTAGGATAAGTTTTTTTTTTTTAAGTTTTTTTATAGTTAATATAATTTTTTAGCGCATTTTATTAAAATGTATACAATTTTTTAAAATATCTTAACGGCCATGGTCAAGTTTTCAAAATGTAATAGTATTTGCATGGTCATGTTATGGCATAGAATTGCACACCTTACTGGCTTGTATAACTATTAAAAATGATTGTGACTTAAATAATATTCTTTGCTTCCACTATCTTCTAATATAGTTACTGTGGCTATTTTTTATATTACCTAGTTTTTTGTTTGATTTTAAGGAAACCTTTTAACAAATCATGTTTAAATCCATATTATATATGCACAAATGCATCTTTTACCTAACCTCCTGAATTCAAGCAGGTATGGAAGCTTTTATTCCTTCTCTTTGGTCTTAAATTAACTGTCATTCTACTCCACGTTTTTTACCTTCTAGTGCAGTTACTATATTAAACCATAATCATTTTTAAATCTTATTTACAAGAACATCTCTCTTGAAAACAAATGTCTTTTTATTATTGCAAGAAGTCAAATAAAAAAGGTCTTGTCTCATGCTAAGCTAGGTTATTCTCAGTTTACTAAATCTTGTATCTTATCTCAGATGTTAGGTACTAGATACTTTTTGAAAATCTGTTATTACCTGAAGTAAGTCTAACATTCCATCTCTAATTCATAGGTCTGATCTTATTACTTCTCCCCAAAATAAATCAGAGTTATTTGCTAAGAACTTTTCTTCTAATTTGACTATAGAATCTAATGACTATATTCTTCTTGTTATTCGATTTAAAAAGGTTAACCCATTGTTAGGCATCCAAATCATTTCGGCTTCCGATGCTAAAATCAATTCTCAAATAAACTCTTCTGAGGCTCGTGGTTCACACATTTCCATAATAGTCTTACTAAAGTGTTCTCCAGAGCTCTCTTTAATTCTTACTAAACTATTAATTGTTGCTAAATTCCAATTGGTTCCAATTTTTATAAAAACTCTAGAAAGCACACTGACCTTTCTAATTATCCTGCAATTAGTCTACTGTCTATTATTAGTTTTTTATATTAAGGTTTTGAGATTATTTAATCATTTCTTTCTAAGAAATGATTAAATAATCTTTCAGTGTTAAAAGGAAACACAAAGTGCCGTGACAAGTTGTGTTCATGTTCAAGAGAATGATTAAAAAAAAATGTTTGGGCTGAATTTTTTTTGTATATATGTTGTAATAATAAACATATACAAAGAAAAACCAATTTTGTTGTTTTACTAGAAGCTCGCCGTCTCCATGTTAGCCAGTTGCTTTAGGTCTTTAAAATATACGCTGCAATACACAGACTTTATAAATTATTCAAGCACGTTTAATTCCAAAGTTTTAGTATATGACATCATTGTTGAATTTTGATATCTAAAAATTCTTTTTTACATCAAATTATAGAATTATTTTTATCATTATAGATTACTCAAAAATTTGTTAAGTTACTTACCCAGCTAGCACACATATGTTGATAAAATGTCAGAACTTTGTTGTGTGTTGCATTGGCCCAACATCATCCTCCAACATTGTTTTTATATCATTTTGGTTACAAATTCGATGTCGCCAACAACCAAAAAATAACATTGGTTCAACATTGTATTTTAGTTGGCTTTGTGTAATGTTTTACCTTCATTCAGCGTTATATTTTATGTTGGCACAACGTTATATTTTACGTTGGCAAAACATTGTATTTTAAGGTGGTTCAATGTTATATTTTACGTTTCCACAACTTTATACTTACTTTTTATCAGAATCAAATTTATTTGTTTTATGTTAAGCATATACATATGAACATATAATATTATAAATTTATACGCATATATGTGTATATATAGTTGTATATATGTATTTGTCATACATATTTCTGCCATTTTGATAATGAATCAACATTGCTTATGACATGTTTATACTTGTTATATTGTATCTGCTTAAAGAGGCATTATTTATGTTTGTTATGCTTGTGGCTTGATATTTCATCAAAAAAGAGAAAAATATATTAACAAAGTATATTTCCATAATCAACTGAAATATTTGAATGAAAAATAATTCTCATAAATTATACAAATGTATAATTGTATATCTGCCTTTTTTCGATGCAAGCGCAACGTTGATCCTCTGTATAAAGTCCAACATTGTTCCAATGTACATGGATCAACGTTGATTTAATGTATATACATTAAATCAATATTGGTATATACACATTGAATCAACGACGGGTTAATAACATTGGATCAACATTGGGTTCAGATTGTAAAAAAAATCAAACTTTTGCAATGTTTTTACATACATTGGATCAACGTTTAATTTAAACAAATAATTTATAGAAATAGACAAGCTTAAAATATTTCAGATATTTTAAGCTTGTCTATTTCTATAAATTATTTGTTTGTTATAATTATTGTTATTACATGATTATTATCCTTATTAAGATCCTGTTAAAAAAATTATTTTTGAATTGTTTAACATTATGAAAGTTTAATTAACAGCATTTATTTGCTAAACTTTTTGTTGGGTACAAATATTCTCAAAATTTATATTTAATCATGCAAGAATATATTTAATGAAATTTATTCTGTAAACCTGTAATGCTTATTTTATTTTATTTTTAAAATTGAACAACTATTGGTCAAAATTGAAATATAGTGTAGCATTATTGAGTCAACTATAAAATTAAAATTGTTTAATGAAAAACATTTTATTGTCAATTTTGGTAGTTTTTTGATTTGTGATATTAAGAGACAGGTTTTCATGTAAATATGCCAAATAGGACATATAAATTAGGAAATATTAAATATAATATGCTTTTTAACGTGTGCTGCAACACATTGAAAATTTTAATTGCCATCTGTCTTGAATTATTGCCATAAAACATTAATTATTGCTTTAATTGATAAAAAGCTGTCTATGAACTTCAAATTAAATGATTGCAAATTGCAAGAAATGCTTTTTGCAATCACTTAATTTGAAAACGATTTAAAAAATTCATTTTTTCCTGCTGTTTAAATTAAAATTGCAAAAAGAATGCTTTGAATAAATACTAGATAAAATAATTTAATGAAAAAAACTGGTCAAAAATATCTCATATTTCAGATGTTTCATATAAAAATATTTCATAAAAGTTGAAAAAATAATCAAAAAGGTTTTGCTGCAATTTAAAACAAAATGCTTTTATTTTATTGGCAAGCATTTTTTTATGCACTAGCCAAAGTTTTTGCAGGTGAGCGTGAAAAGTGCTGGCTAAACACAGAAGACTGCATTGTCTTTTGCTATATGATAAGTTGACTCTTTCATTAAAACAGTTGTTATGATTTTTTAATTAACTTTGAGTTCAATTACCAGAAATATTTCCAGATTTCACAGCAATCACCTAATTTGTGTCTTGTTGTGTAAGCTTTTAGCATTCTTATTTAACTTTAAAGTAAAAAAGTGTTTTCATTAATAAAATAAAAGATTTTTTTACTGTTATTCCGTTGGTTATTTAAGTATGTGGAGATATCCATGGTCATGTTTTCATTAATAAAATAAAAGATTTTTTTACTGTTATTCCGTTGGTTATTTAAGTATGTGGAGATATCCATGGTCATGTTTTCATAAATAAAATAAAAGATTTTTTTACTATGTTATTCTGTTGGTTATTTAAGTATGTGGAGATATCCATGGTCATGTTTTCATTAATAAAATAAAAGATATTTTACTATGTTATTCTGTTGGTTATTTAAGTATGTGGAGATATCCATGGTCAGTTTTATGATCTTATGAAATTGTTTGAAGTTGGTGGAAGTCCAGCTAGTACTCGATATTTATTTCTTGGTGATTATGTAGATAGAGGCTATTTTTCAATTGAAGTAAGTTTTTATTATTGAAAATGTTTTCTCCAAAGTAGTTTTAATTTTGTATTAATGATAACAATAGTTTCTAATATTAGCTTTTTTATTTATCTATTATTTTATTATTTTCTATATTGTTAATCTTATTTTGTTTTAGTGTGTAATGTATTTATGGGCTTTAAAATCTATTTATCCAAAAACATTATTTTTATTACGTGGAAATCATGAATGTCGTCATCTTACGGAATATTTTACTTTCAAAACTGAATGTAAGTCAAAAAGATTTATAAAATTATTTTTATTTTTAAAGTTTAAAGAATGAAACATTGTGAAAATTTAATTTAAAACAATTAAACTTTCACAATGTTCAAAATGTTGATGGGTGAGCAGTTTTTCTTCTTGATTTCACAGGTAAATTAATAAAATTAAAAAATGTTACGTCTGTGATGGCTTCTTGTTACAGGTAAAATTAAGTACTCTGAAGCTGTGTATGAAGCATGCATGGAGTCATTTGATTGCTTGCCCCTAGCTGCTGTCATGAATCAACAATTTTTATGCGTCCATGGTGGCTTATCTCCAGAGTTGCATACAATAGACGATATTCGAAAAGTAGATCGTTTTCGAGAACCACCTGCTTTTGGAGCAATGTGTGATTTATTATGGTCTGATCCTCTTGAAGATTATGGAAACGAAAAGACAATGGAACATTTTTCTCATAATAGTGTTAGGGGCTGCTCTTATTTCTATAGGTAGGTTTAAAGTTCTGCACTTTTTAAGTTTTTAAAATATTCAAGGCATAATGATTGTTCAGTTTTAAAGATTTAAGATATTGTTTTAGTCAACAAAGTTTGATCTTTAAAAGGTTTGTAAAAGACCAAGAACACTTGATTTTATTTAAAAAATAAGATTTAATTTAGTTATCAAGCTTGCTGTGATTTTCTTCAAAGAAATAATTTGCTCTCTATAATACGCGCACACGAAGCACAGGATGCTGGGTAAGAATTTATCAGTTTTACACTGCTTTTAGATTGTCATAAGTTTTTAAAAACAAATTGATAGCTCAAATATATTTATGTATACATTTTTTAGGACAAATTCAATCTTACTAACTTTGTAAAATTTGTAATTTCTAATAAAGTTTTTCAATAAAAATAAAGAAATCTTTTTTTGTTTTGATCATGTGATATGATAGATATGGGCCATTATAGGATAACCTAAAGGTCATATCTTAGAGTCTAAGAAACATTGAGAATTTTTTGAAGGTAGTTCAATGTTCTATTTAGAAAAATTAACATAGTTTATCAAAATTGCTAAAAGTATGAAGAAGTAAACAATTGTTTTTATGATGATAAATATAGTTAACTATATTTAAGTTTTTTGAGGATGCTCAGAAATTGCCTTTACTATAGTCGTAATTTCATATTTTATGCCATAGAAGAGTGCCATCTTGCTATGAAAAATCTCTTATATAAATTAACCCTAAAGTAACCCTTAGCTGCATTAAAACACTGCGTTACACCACTTCAAGATGTAATTAAAGGGCTTCACAAGACAAAATATTCACGTGAAGCAAATGTTTTTGTTGATAAATATGTGCAGATAAAACATTTCTGGCAATTATTCTGATACAGTGTTTCGCCACAGTGAAAAAAAGATTCATTTCGACATTTTGCAAATCGCTACAAGCGAAAACCAATCAAGTTTTGAATATTATATTATGTGATGTCAACAGTAAAAAAAGCGAAAATAAGTTGTTTTTAAAGTGGCAAAGAAACAAAATTCTTAAACAGGCATTCTTATTGATTTTCTATGAACTCACTCTGAACATTGGAAAGCATGAGTAAATTTGTCAAATTAGGAGCAAGATTTAATCAAGAATTCACAAATGTAAATTTGCACATTCATTCCAAGAGTTACACTTCATTTGAAGATTTATCTTCACGAAGCCACACAAAGATAAACCTTTTTGTAAAAAACCCTAAATTGAGTTAAACCTGCTGTTTGTTCTTGCAGTAACAGTTTTTTTAACAGAAATGTTCATATAAGAGTTTAGCATTTATTTTCTTATACTTTCTTATAAAAAACCTTATTCAATTATTTTATTACAAAATCATATCACATCTTACATACAAATACAGAAATGTTAAAATGAATGCATGGAAAGAAATTTCCACATGCTTCAAAATAGAAAGTATGCTAAAAAAGTAATAATCGCTTTTAGTTAAACATACAGCATAAACTTGTTGCTACCATTTTTATTGTTAATAACAAAAAAAAAGTAGCGCAAAAGAAAGTAAGTGGAAATAAAACAGTATTTCCTCATAGCAAAAAAAATTTGCTCTGCGCGAATATTTTGTCTTGTGGAAAACAAAAGAAACAAAAGTTGTTTGTCGATTACATCTTGAAGTAGGTGTCTGTAGAAAAGAAAAAGATAAAAATCTCTAATTTTTTGGATTGTTTCCGTGAAAGATTTGTGTGAGATAATTCAAGAAGTCACTATGTAGAGGACAAAATGACAAAACAATCAGTAAGAGTGTTGTCATCAGTATAGAATCATTTATGTTATTTACTATAACATAATTTAGTTATTGCAGCCCCTAAACTGTCACAGTGGAAAGATAACAATTAAAATAGGCTGCTTATTTTAACCAGTCAAAAAGTAATGAGTTTTTATTGATTCTAAAGCACTGAGACAAGTTTTGTTCATATTAAAGGGAATGTTTAAAAAACATGTTTAGGCTAAATTTTTTTTAGTAAAACAAAGTATTAAACATTTATCAACAAAAACTTTGTAGTTTTAGTCAAAGCATTTTAGTGTGATTTTAAAGTCTTTTAAATATTTGCACTTTTCTAAATGCAATTTACGGACTTTATAATTTATTCTAGGTTGTTTACTTCATAAGAGTTTCAGTATAAAAAAATAAGGTCATGGTAGGATTTTTTCATTTTAGAAACATCAAAAAAAAAAAAAATTTCACATACAATCAGTAAATCACTTTTTTTTGTATTATTTTTCACTAAATCTCAAAACATATGCGTTTATTAAAACATATTAATTATCAATATATATTCGTTTGTAAGTTGAAAATAAATTAATATCTTTTTTTAAATTTTATTAATTATTTGGAATTTTATTTATAAAGATTGTCAGGATAGTTGTATTAACTTATAGTTATATCTTTGATATAATTATAAGTTTATATTACATAATATATATATATATATATTTTTAAGCATCTTCGCTTTCAACAAGGCTGCAAGCAACCACTGAATAAAATTGGAAGTTACTGGAAGAGAAAAGATGTAGATTGTAAAGCAAGATAATGATAGACTTAATAACAGACGACTTAAAGAATTGCAAATTATATGAATCAGGAAAGCAAGATGAAGAAAGCGAATTCCAAAGAGCTGATGTTCGAGGAAAAAAACTAGACAAATAAGATGAAGAGTGCTGTCCATTGAGGACAACTTTTATACTACGATTGGAAAGGAAGGATTCAATAATCTTAAAGATATTACCAGATACACCGTAATAAGAAACCTTATGGAGAAAACCAGCATGCTAAACTTTATCAAAAGCTTTAGTAATGTCAAGAGCGATAGCCTTAACCTCTCCACCTTTATCTAATGCACGATAAAACTTATCGGTTATCACTGTTAGCAAATCAGCTGTAGAACGAGAAGATCCAAATCCATATTGATGATCAGAAAGTAAGTTATTTGATTCAAGATTCAAGATTAAGTGTTTGTTAATTAAA
Source organism: Hydra vulgaris (assembly GCF_038396675.1). Taxonomy (NCBI): domain Eukaryota; kingdom Metazoa; phylum Cnidaria; class Hydrozoa; order Anthoathecata; family Hydridae; genus Hydra; species Hydra vulgaris. Next base: position 15,728,155 of record NC_088923.1, read on the forward strand.
GATTCAAAAACCTTGTGATAGAAAGAAGATTAATGGGGCGGTAGTTAGTTGAATCAGATCGCTCTCCAGAATTTTTGAAAATAGAGATAACAGATGCCATTTTCCAGCAGGCTGGAAAACAAAACTCTGATAAGCAATTGTTGAATAGTACAGAAAGTTTAGACGACAGTAGCTAAAGTGATACTAATGTCAAGCAATGGATCAACCTGTTTGTTGGCTATATCAGGTAGAATGCAACTAGTAGAATCAAGAGATGATGTTGATGAAAAGTTCTTAGCAAACAATTCAGCTTTGTCTTTAGGTGAGGTGACAAAGTCTGAATCATACATGAGAGGTGGAATTACAGATTTGCCCTTATTATTGATACTATTAAAGATTCTCCAGAAGTCACAAGAACCTAATTTTTGAAACTGAGCACTGATTAGGATCAGAAACAAGACATAAATTGAAAAGGGAAGGTAAATGATTCGGGTTGTCTGGAAAGCAAGTTTGAAAGTTGACTATTTGAGTTAGAGATTGAGAAAGGCAAAAGTTGTGGGCTTTAATGCCTGCAGAGTCACTGTCACTAGAGCCAAGCTATTCAGTGTGGTGAGCATTAAAGTCACCGACAACAACAATATTAGCTGATGGATAAAGAGAGAGGGCTTGGTCAATATGATCAGAAATAACATCAAAAAGAATGCAGTCTTGAGATAAAGAGCGATATAGAACAAAGAAAAAAGTGATAGAGGAAAGTGGTGCTAAACGAAAGTACATAAAATAATAGTCTGTTTTAAACCTAGTTTTCCGACAAATGGGTGAGTTCTTTTGAATGTAAATGCCCAGGCCAAGCATGTGCTTAATGGAGTCATTACGAATTAAACAAAGATAACCATCAACACTAAAATCGCAAGATGAGACAATTGAACTGAAATTAGTCTCACAAACAGCAAGTAAGTATGGTGAACTTTGCAAGAGATAAGACTCAACAGAAGAAAAGTTACTTCGAAGACCACGAATATTAGTGAATGATAGGTTTAGAGAACTTGGTGATGATGATGGTTTTTTGTGTTTTATAGTTTTTGGTACTTTATTCATTTTTAAATTTGTTGAAGAACTTGACCCAAAGCATAAATAGTACTCAGAACACTGTTTAATAGCCCAAGCAATTGCCTGATTACCATTAAAAACCCTAAGCCGTAACAAAGGGCTCCAAATGTGGCCTTGGCAATGCGCACCAAAAGTACAAACAGGGACACCATCCATGCGCAACAGCATGGCACTGTTAATACTTTGATATTTTTCGGCTGTTGATGAAATCAACCTCTCTGAGAGATACCTCAGAGTTTGGGAAACCTGACTACGAGTCGGTCTCAGAACCATAAAACTGAGTTTTAGAGCTGTACCCTCATCAGGAGATAATAGAATGAGTTGCCTAGTCATAAAAACAGAGACACAAGCAAAACCTATACATTGAGTAAAGAAGATCCAGCATTCAACATCCTCAACTGGAAACAATGTATTAAAAATACATCTGCGCCAGCCTAATCGATGAAGAAGGGGTGCGAGGCTGATCAACAGATAGAATCTGTTTACCCCGTAAGTCTTTGCCTAGGAGGCCTTCTACAAGACAATAGCCTGATGCATTTAACATCTGCCCAAGATGAGTATTTTTATCGAGACACTATCTCTAGCCTTTATTCAACCAAGAGCCCCAAGGCAGGGGGTGTTTTAAGTTGGAGTTAGTATCTCCTAGCCTTTGTCTATATAGGTGTATTCTACAAGGCAGCAGAACATGCAGCAGATTGAACTGGGTTACATGTTACCACTAGCAGAATAACCTGACCTGACTAATTTTTCTTAGTTGTACAAATAATTAGTACCTTTTTTAAAATATAAACTAATGTACACAGTATTAAATAATAATAATTATAATAATAATAATAATAATAATTATAATACATGATTTAATAATAATAGTAATACATGATTTACAAATTAAGTTTCATTAAATATATTCTCTCATGACTAAATAAGAGTTTTTAGAATATGTGTACCCAATAAAACGTTTTCCAAATAAATGCTGTTATACTTTTATACGGTTAAACAATACAAAACAAATTTTTTAACAGAATCTTGATAAAAATAATAATCATTTATTAACATTAAATATTACACAAAACCAATTTATACCAATAAACAAGTTTAAAATATCAGAAAGCTTTTATTTATATTTTTAATGCAAATTTTGTGAAAAATAGAAAATAAATTAACTGAACAAGTTGTTTAGTAATTTATGAAGAATAAAAAATTTTCATAGAATTTCTAGGTTTCTTATAATATCAAAAATTTTACAATGAAAATGCTTAAACTCTTTAGAATTAAACTAGAATAAGTTATACTCGGTTAATTGCGTCAAAAACGTGTATATTTTAAAGACTTAAAAATCACACTAAAATGGAAAACGAGAGCTCCAACTAACACTACAAAGCTAGTTTCTGTTGCTATACGTTTATTATTTTGTTTTAATCAATACAATTTAGCTTAAAAGTTTTTATAAATCATTCACTTTAATATAAACACAACTCCACATATATACTTTGAGATCCCTTCAAGACTAGAATATATGGTTATATTGAAATATACAATTTAAACAAATAGTTTCCGGAAAGTTGTTCTATTAAGACTCAAAAAAGCAAGGAGAAAAGTATGGATAGAGAGAAGCTTGACTTAAAACAAATTAGAAAAAGTTTCAATTCCTGTTTGTATCTAAAGTATTAAATCAGAAGTGATTTTATTCGTCTGGAAAACGAGTCATGATTTTTTGACTTACTGTTACTGACATTTTCCTGATACTGTTGTTAAATATAAGTACATAAAGAAATAGTCACAGAGTGAAAACCTGATTTTACTACCTATTGATATATTGATACATAATACATTTATTTGTGATACATAGTTTATTCTCAGGTCAAGCATGTCACATGTTGTAGTTTTTTAGAGAATAACAGCTATCAATACAAAGATATGAAGATGAAACAGTTTAACTTTAGTCTTACAAATGTCTTATAGATCTACAAGTCTCTTAAATTTGTAAATTAGTATGAAAATCATGATTTGAAATAAAATTAAAAAAAGCTGGTGGTGACAATAGTTTTTCATATATAATATTTTATAGTCATGGTTTAACTTATTTAAGAGAGTTCAACTCTCTTCAATAAGTTAAACCAAATTTCTCAACAAATTTTACCTGCCACCCTAAGCAACTTTGTTTAAGTAGTAACAAATTGTTACAAACAATATGTTTTTGTTAGCAATATTATTTTGGCTAGCAATAGTTTTAAGCTTCATAATTAATAAATATAGATTTATCTTGATATCTTTGTAAAGCTTAGCATAAACATCACTTAAAGAAAGTTTCTTTTGGATGGTACTTTAATATCTTAGATTTTTCTTTTATTGGCTATGTTTCCTTTTTCTATTAGTAATTTCGTCAATGAAAAAGTCCTAATTTTTCATCATATTTGTTTTCCGTTTGTGTATTTTTTAATTTCATAATTGATAAATATTTTCAGTTTAAGTACCTGTACTTGTACAATGGTGTAAGATTTTCAGTTTAAGCACTTGTACTTGCACAATGGTGTAAGATTTTCGTACACATGAATTAAATCAGCCTTTTTAAAAGCTATCACAGAGTTTAGGAAATATTATTACAGACTTGAAACTATTGAGCCAAGTTTTAGCTCTACCCTCATTAGGAGATAACAAAAAGAGTTGTGATGAATAAGAAAAAACCAGTTAATCATTGTATAATTCATATAAATTGATATGTTAATTTTATTACGCTTTGATTATGATATCTTTAATACGCTATATATAATATACACAATATTGCTACTATTAAACTAATGTCTGATTTTTTTTGTCTTGACTGGTCCTGACTTCAACTTGTTCTACCTCTGTTAGTTTTTTTCACAAATTGTTTTTTTTTTTTTTTTTTAATTCATCTTCTTTTTAATTCATATATTTACATATTCAAGTTTATGTTTACATTTTCAGTAAATTTATTTTATAGTAGAAGACCTTATAGAGAAATAAATGGACAAATGTTTTTTCCCATTTTCACATTTTAGTTTATATTTTAGATATCGTATGTATAGAAAAAGTCAGGCTACTGGCTTTCCTTCTCTCATAACAATATTCTCCGCACCAAATTATTTAGATGTTTATAATAATAAAGGTTGGTTAGTATTTTATACGCTTTTGTTTTTTTTTAAGAATTTTCAATATATTATATTTTTTACTTTGATAAGTTTTAATTTGATAAATTTTGTGTGTGTGTATGCCCTTGCATACAAACACACAAAAAAAATCTCCAGGGGCCAATTCTAAGTTAAAGAACTTTTTCATGTGTTTGCTAAATATTTTTAGTTATATTGCATATTTATTTTACACTAAAATGTTTTAGATTATTTTTTGTTTTAAAGATATGGAAAGAAACCAGCTTAGACATTCTGCTAACAGTTTTCACAAATGTGCATTACTATTTTATTTTATTTTAATTAAAATTTTTTCACTTAATATAAACACATTATTCTCTGTTTTAGCCAGTATATTTACCTTATTTAAAATGCTCACAATAAAAGTATGAGCATTTTTTTAATCACAACAAATTTTTTTTTTTTTTTTTTTTTTTTTTTTAATCTACTTTTTAATTCATATTTATATTTACATATTCAAGTTTATATTTACATTTTCAGAAAATTTATTTTATAGTAGAAGACCTTATAGAGAAATAAATGGACAAAAATATACTTATTAAACCAATAAAAATGATTGCAAAAATGACTCAGTTAATAGCTAATCATTTTCAAAACCAACCAAAGAAAATTTGTTGTTAACTTGAGATTTTAGTAGCTTAGGTTGTGGATCTTCCAAACAAACACTATTTTCTATATTTATTAAAAAATTTTGGTGGTTTTAAATTTTGCTCTAAATTTTTTTTTATGTAAAAATCTTCCATCTAAAGATGTTTGTTAAAAGTAACAATGGCATGTTGTAGTTTTTTATGTATTCAAAATTCGATTATGGAATTTCCAGCATTTTAAATTGTGAAATTTAAAATGGCAATTATAGCATAAACTATGAAGTTTTTCTAAAATCCTTTTTTTTAAATGAAATAATTTTTAAAAAAATACTGGCTTACAATCAAGAAGTTCAAGGTTAAAATCCACTTAACGCATCTGTGTAAGTACTGCTTACACCTCTGTTAAGTACTGCGTTCAACCAGTTTTCCTGCATAGTGGCTTTGTTTAACATGGTTTGTGTTACAGAGTTTAGAGTTGAGAAAAAGTCGCAGATTGAAAAAAAATCTTTTTAATTGACTAGCCTCTTTAATTATAGTGGTCCCCTCTAGAACCCTGGTGAAATAAACTAAATTTAAAACTTATAAGTCCACTACAATTATCGATTTTACCTTCTGTTTTTTTTTTTGAATTTTTTTTTTGATGAGTCAATGCTTATTATATTCAAATACCGTTATTGTTATGTGTGTGTGCATATAAAAAACTATATACATATATCAGTGGCTATTCTAGACTGTTTCGGAATTTATTAACAGCGCCGACCGTATTGCTATACCGGTTGGCGCTGTTAATATTTGGGAGTCGCCCGGTCAGTATTTAGGAGTCAAAATTAAAAATTATGGGCTTAACATGAAATAAAGCCAATTTTTGACAATATTCCCGCTAAATTTCTCTGGGACATGTATATATATTTATATATATATGCAAATATATATATATATATATGCATATATATAAATATATATATGCATATATGTATATATAAATATATATATATATGTATGCATATATATAATATAACCTGTTCAAATTGTAAAATAAAATACAAAATGTATGCATAGTCATATTAGGCATGTGAACCCACGTGTCTCCTGAGAAGGCTTGAGAAATAAGTATATATATACATATCCCAGAGAAATTCTCTCTCTCTCTCTCTCTCTCTCTCTCTCTCTCTCTCTCTCTCTCTCTCTCTCTCTCTCTCTCTATATATATATATATATATATATATATATATATATATATATATATATATATATATATATATATATATATATACAGTATCGGACAAAATGAGTGTAACCAAATAATGCTAATTTAGTTTCTTTATATAAAAGTGCTGCATTTTTTCAATTTAGAGAAATAACTATGTAACTGTTTAGAGACAAAGTTCTTCAAGTTTTATTCATCACAAAGTTCATTATTTGTACACGGAAATTAATAAATTAATCAAAAGTATTAAAAAAAGTTGATTTCCTTCTGGACAAAACAAGTGCAACTCGACAAAATGTTGACCAAGCTGTATTTTGCTATCAGTATTTTGTGGCAAATTCTTCGTTGTCAATCACAGCCTTGCATCTTCGAGGCATAGATTCGATCAGGTGATCAATGAAACTTTGTGGAATTGCTGCCCAGGCCTTTTGGATTTGTTCAAACAGTTGATCCTTATTACGAACACCTTCACAATTAATTCTGCGGTTGACGATCTCCAACAGGTTCTCGATAGGGTTGAGATCCGGAGATTGAGGCACCAATCCATCACCGATAGGTGGTTGTCTTGAAACCGCTGCTTGACTACTTTTGCAGTGTATTTCAGATCGTTGTCTTGCTGAAAAACCCATTTTATTGGCATATTCCATTCAGCATGAGGTAGCATAACAACTTTCAGGATATTTTTATACATGAAACCGTCCATTATTCCATCGTTTCTATGTATTGGACCTAGACCGTTGGCAGAAAAACACCCTCAGACCATTACATTGCCTCCACCATGCTTCACGGTCTTACAGCAGTAACGTAAATCGAGGCGTTTTCCGGCCGGTCGACGTACACGGCAAATGCCATCGCTCCCAATGATGTTGAACTTCAATTCATCACTTAACAGGACAGTTCGCCATTTCTGCACATTCCAGTCAATATGAGATGTAGCAAACAGGAGTCTTTTCTTCTGGTTTTTTAGTGAAATCAGTGGTTTCTTTGCAGGGCGTCGAGAAAACAATCCGTCTTCGACAGCACGTCGTCTGATTGTTCGGTCCGATACAGGCAGCTCTAATTGCTTTTGTATCTCGAATGATGATATCCAGGGATCCTTCTTGACAGATCTGACGATCATAGAATCCTCTCTAGAAGTGGTGGAACGCGGTCTTCCACCTTTGTTATCTGCTGCCAACTTACCCGTAGAACGATATTTGGAACATAGTCTTGATACGGTCCATTTTTTCACGCGATATTTATCACAAATAACTTTTTGTGACATTCCACGTAATCGCCAATAATTTTCTTTCTTAGTTCCAATCCAAGACTGTCGGGAGCCATTTTTGCACTTGAAGTCATAAAAATAATTTAAAAAATCACGCTTCTCAAGGCTTACCGTGTTACGTTTACTTTGTGATGATACAATAATGCTCTGTGAAACACAACGTCTTAGTTGGATGTAGACTGTGTTGATGTAATGAAACAATTGTTGTATTTCACTTCTTGTATTGATGTTCTTCGATAAAACACTTTGATAAAACTCACTTCGATAAACTGTCTTGATAATACTGACTGATTGACTTCCATATACTGACTGAATTACATGTCGATTTACATGTCTCTTATATAGTAAAATGAACCTGTGTGAACCTGTTCTGGAAGATTCTAGATGCTTCTTTTCGATGCTTCTGGAAGCTTCTGGATGTGTCTGGATGCTTCTAAATGTTTCTGGATATTTCTGGATGCTTCCAGATGCTTCTTCTGGAAATTTCTGGATACTTCCTTTAATTATTAACAAAATTCCGTGACGTTGACACGGACCAGTCTTAAGAAAATGATAATTCTGAAGTCTGGCACTTGTCAACGAAATTCTGCCTGTGTGCTGTCACCTGTCAGCTGATTGCTCATGTCATGGCATGCTATGACTCCAGACTCCTGAACTGTTTGCTGTGGTAGTATAGTTGGTTTCGTTTTTAAGACATGTAAAATTAGGAACACTTTTTAGCATTGTTCGATGTTGGCTGCAAATGTTTTGTCCAATACTGTGTGTGTGTATATATATATATATATATATATATATATATATATATATATATATATATATATATATATATATATATATATATATATATATATATATATATATATATATATCACTAGTTAGTGTAGTGCTAAGATTAACTAATTGTTATATATGTGCAGACTGTTAGTTCAACATTGGATGAGGGTTATATTCTAGTGACAGATATTTTTTTTTTTTTTTTTGGTAGACATTAGAAAGTATCAAAGTTTCAAATTTTTAAATTATTAAATTTCAAAGTAATTAAGCTGAGGTTAAATAACTTTGAAGCTTTAATCATTTCTAAATTCTATGAAGTAAAACACTTTTAAGTTAAAATAAAGACATTAGTTTTATGCTTTTATTTTTTTCTGGCTTATTTTATTATTCATTAAGATTTTAATTTTTTTTTAGTTTAATTTTAAACATTTGTTTAATCAGCGCATTTTTTGTAAGTTGAGAATTTCAAAGCTCGGAAAAAACCGTGGCCAAGTTATCAACAAAAAAAATATGCATGGTCTTATTAGGCGTGCAACTGCTCCTGAGAAGGCTTTATACATATATATATATATATATATATATATATATATATATATATATATATATATATATATATATATATATATATATATATATACATATATATGCATATATGTATATATATATATTGCTTATATTATTTTTTATTATTTCATTTAAATGTTTTTAAATTCTGTCTTTAGCTGCAGTCTTAAAATATGAAAATAATGTTATGAATATACGACAATTTAATTGTACTCCTCACCCTTATTGGTTGCCAAACTTCATGGATGTTTTTACTTGGTCAATACCATTTGTTGGAGAAAAAGGTTGGTACAAAAAAATTAATTTTAAATTTTTTTTTAATTTTAAATATTTTTTATTACAAATGTTTTGTAAGTTTATCTTCCATTTTATTTATGTTTTTAAATTCCTAAAAATAAATTTAAAAAGATAGTAGAAGTTTTAGAGTTAGATATTATTACTAGCCTAATAAAACATGTCATTATTGATTGTGGTATCAATAAAAACTTAATAGTTTAGTAAATAAATTGTTGATTATTTTATCATTAATTGAGGAATCCATTAATGATATCCAATAATCCAGAACATGTACCTGTAGTATGTACTAAATTTGAATTAGTTTTTAAATAGGTAAGGTTTATTTTGTGAGGTGTCATAAAAATATTTAGAACATCCGGTTTGTGAAAGTGTTGTCAAAAATTATTACACAAAATAGCAATAACATAAAAATTAGCAGCAAAAGCCAGCTCAAAAATTAAGCCTTTAAATAAAGTTATATTTATCTTAATTGTATTTAGCTCAATTTTTTTCTCAATTGTTAGCAAATGATCAATTGGGTATAAAAATTTAAAAAGCTAAAACCATCTTATAATAGCAGACAAACTAAATTCAAATAATGACACAAGATAGAATATCAAGATAAAACTAAAAAAAATGGATAAAAAGTAGATATTTAAGTTTGTATAAAATATTTGTATTAAATTTGTAACAAAAATTTAAATTTTTAATCAAAATATAAAAGACAATTTCAACATCTTGGAATAATAGAGGTAAAACTAAGAAATGAAAATAAAATTGGAAAATAAACTCAAATCGAAACAGGAACCAAAAATCAATAATAAATATTGTTTTTTAAAGGTAGTTATAATTTAAGCAAAACCAATAGAAATTCCAACAACTGAAGAATTTTTCCAAATTTTCTGAATGGATTCTGCTTCTTTCGTTTGAGAGAATATTTCCAGCTGTTGAAAACAGTCTCAATGTCTGTGAATGTCGGAGGTGGTGTGAGGTACTTTTTTGCCACCTTAATCAATCCTAACTTGATTTTAGAATTAGCATTTTCTTCATAGCTTTTCCAAAACTCAAGGCATTGAGAGGCAATTGGAAAATCCAAAAAATCATTTTGCACTTCTTTTATCATTTTGTGCATTAGGTTCAGCTTGAGTTTGAGAGTTTGTGCAATAGTTTTTGGCATATGTAAAAACAAGATGTGTTTTTTTCATTTTCTCTCTAATTTGAGTTGCAGAAGTCAATTCATCTTCAAGAGGTTCAAAAGTGTCTAAATCTATAACTTTTGAAAAATTTTGTATTAATATAAAAACTTTTTAAAAATAAGTTGAAAATTTCTATATTATTTTTATCCTTTAAACATCTACTTTTATCTAAAATAACTTATAATAATTCAAAGTTAGGACATGACAACATGTTTAGCATTTTGCAAAGCTGAAAAAATATGATTTGTATCTTGGATCGAGTAGAGTGGCAACTAAATAATGTTCTGTTTTTTACATTGCTTAAAAAAAATTTTTCCATTGCATTTTTTATAGCAATATTTAACAAAAACACCTAAAATATTCAGAAGCTCCAATCTTGGGCAGAAAATTCAATTTCCACTAATGTAATTTGATTAAGGTGGTAGCAATGGCTTCTTGGTGTAAAGTTTGCTCAAGCATATAATAGGTAGAGCTCCATCTTGTGGCAACCAAGGGTTGAATTAAGCGATTACAAAATGTGATGTATGGAAAAAATATCTGGTCTTCAAAGTTTTAGTTTATGCAAAACCATGAACTTTGTTTTCATGGGCAAATTAACTTGGAGAAAAAGTTATAAAAAACAAAAACAAAAAAGACAATAAACTTACGACTACAAAAGTATTAACACTATAGTGTAAATTGTTGCAGTATCAATGTTATAAATATAATAACACTATAATAGAGTTATTATATTTATTTTTATTATAATTACTTTTATAACTTATGTCTATGTTATAAAAGTAATGACACTATAATAATGTTATTTCTTTCTATAACTTATAACTTTCATTTATAATTTATTGTTTGTTTAAACTAATACTTAATCAAGGTGTCATAAATAAAAAATTATTTAAAAAATTAAAAATTAAGTAGAAAAAATAGAATGCATGTTTAAGTGATATTAAAATTTCAGGAACTTATTGTATACATACTTTTATAAATAGTTTCTAAACTGTTACTGAAGGTTCGAAAAAATGTGCGTTAATTTTAACTAATCAACTAATTAAAATACTAAATTAATTAATTATTTATTTAGGAGGAAACTTTAAACATTTAAATGTTTTAATTAATTAATTATAGTTTTAGTTAATTTTAGTTAATAATAGAAGTAAACATAAAAATTTTCAGCACTAGAGATTTATGAGCGTTTTAATGGCATTATTTGTTATTATTTAGTTTTTGTTATTTAATCTTTTATTTAATTTTAAATCATTATTAGTGAGTATTTTATACTTATTCAAATCGAAAACTCAAGAAAAGAGTGTTCAAAAGTAAATTACAAAAGAAAAAGATATCAACAAAAATAAAATAAATAAAAAATTATACAACAGAGTTTGAACTATCGCTTTTTTTTTCTAAATCTAATACTGTTAATACAGATAGATCAATGGGAGATTTTGCGTCAGCAAATTTTTTTTTTATCTGGATAGTGATGAGAATATCAAGAGCAAGATTTGGTCGAATTTATTCAAACTGCATCCTTTTTCTCCTATTTGTAAAAGACATTTGAGCGGATTACATGATAATTTATTTCTCCAATCAGATTTTACTTGATTAACACGTAAAAACATACAATCACTTTTAGCAAAAGTGATTGTATGTTTTCCCGAGTTCGAGTTAGCAAAAGCAACTCAAAGACATCTAATACATTTTGACATTCTGCTATAATCTTATCTGGCAAAAATATTTTTTTCAAATTATGTAAATAATTTTTACCTTCCAAATTTTTTAACATCGGGAAAATATAATTTTTCAAGGTAGTTCACTCAATACTAATTTTGTTGGTATCGCATCCTCCATTTTTTAAAAGGTCATTAAGATATATAACTATTTCCGCTATTCTTTATCTCCAAATGTACTATTAGGGTGAACCGGCCATAAAGATACGTCAAGCAGAACAATTGAATTTTAAAATAAAGGAGAAGAATTTTTTTAAACACAAATCCATACAAGTTGTAAAACTAGTTTTAGTATCATTTGTTGGTGTTGCATCAACAAATTGGATTTATTAAATTTTTGTATTAGTTTTTTGATAAGCAAAGTTACCATCCTTCTCAGTTACATTGCCAATCAATTTTTTGTAGTTAATTAAAATAGTACACATTTTGTCCACAGTATTACTCAAGATAATTCGAAGTTTTGCCATTATACAATTAAATTGCTGTACCCTACAAACTCTTTTGACTGGATCGTGTAAATCTTGCTGGAAGGCAATGCTTAAGCATCTCAACGGAGCTAAAATGTCTAGATAAACAGATATATGGATCACAGGAGAGACTTTTTTCCACCGTTAAAGAAACCCCTTTAATTCAGCTCATTTTGAAGTTTGAGAATCTGTATGACTGAGAGATTTCATATGCCTAATATATGCGACATAGTTTACTAAAGCGAGATTCAATGGGCTCCATTCAGGGTGAAGCCAATGTGTACTGTATGATTTCGTTAGCATGGGAACTGATGTTCCCCAAGCTTGCGATATAAGTTTTAATTATTTTAAACATTTGGGAGAGTTCATAAAGAGAATTTATATTTAACAAGAAGGTTTTGCAGTTTTTAAATGCTGCAATTTTTTAAAAACATTTTTAAGGCAAGCTCAAGACGATGTTCAAAACAATGGATTACTTGAAGCCACGGAGAGTCTAAATTTAATAAAGCTCCTAAACCTGAGTGAACACCAAGAATTACACTTGCCCCTTACCATATTATATGGTTAGTTAAAACATATTAGAAAAATATTTTAAAGTCTTTTGAAATATTCTCTAGTGCATTTTTTTTTTTTAATGATTTGTTTCTTCAGTAATTGTAAAATATCAAAGATTTCTTTTAAAGACAATGATTACATTACATTAATCAAATTCAAGTTTCTTGGTCTACAATACCAAATCAAATTCAATTTAATAAAAAAGTTTAATAACTTTTTTCTTTTTCCAGACCTTTTTTACTTTTTTTTTTTTTCTTTTTTTTTATTACTGTTATATATTATTATTTAATCATCCCCTTGAGTTTTACCTTTTTTGTAGTTTTTAATAATTTATGAAATTTATAATAAATATAAACATATAAATAAAATTAAAAAATTTAATTTTGCTTTATTTGTAAAATTTATTTTAAGTTTTATTTCTTGGAAGAAAAAAGTTTGTCCATTTTATTGTTTTTGCTATTTTAAAATTTTTTCACCCTTGTAAAAGTAACTGAAAATAAAAGTAAAAGAATTAATGATTAATAATTACTAAAAAGTTGAAAGGAAAATATAATAAATCTTGTTTAACAATGTAGTCAACTACATTACTATCATTGTTGCAAGTATTCAATGGGCAATCTCAACTTTAAAGATTTGAAGGAGATTTCAGTCAGCAAGATTGAATACTAACATAATCAAAGTTATAAATTATGGTAACTATCATGGTACAGTAACATAACTTCGTTTTAAACTCTAAAAACAAATTTTAAAATGTTTTATTGAGCTTCATTGACTTTAAAAATCATTTAATTTAGGAGTTATCTTTTTTATGATATTTCTTTCAACTTTTAGCTATTCTGGATTTCCATTTTTTGTAAATACAAATTTAAATATATTTTGCAATATATTTGTTTTTTAACTTTTTCAGTCATTAGCCATACAAAAAATAAGAAAATTTTATAAAAAGATAAGAAAGCCATCAACTTTAAGCTTAGTTATGATAAATTATGATAAATAAAAGGTAAATAAATTCTGGTAATTTTTTACAAAATGTTTTCCGGATTTTTAAAATATGATCTGGAGGATAATTGTTGATTGCATACAAAGAAATTCATATTTAGAATCAGCATTATGACTATTAATTGTTAACCTACACATTAAAAATTATTTTAAAAACATAATAGGTGGCAGGGCTTAATTTACTACTACCCTTAGACCCTTACCTTACCCTTAGAAGACACCTACCCTTAGAAGACAAACTTTATGTTAAGTTATTCAGACTAGAGTAAAAAGCTTTGAATTTTTATCTGTCAAAGATAAATAAAAGTTAAAAGAATGAATTTAAAAAAAAAGGTAAAAAAATTAAATGGTATCTTAGAATATTTAATACTAATATGTAACTTATAATAATAATAGTAATATATAACAATAGTAATGATGGTAGCAAAAGGAAGTGTAAAAGATTGTAAAATAGAAAAACTCAGAAAAGATTTAATTTATTTTTTAAGTTTGAGTTTAGTTTGAAATGTTTCACAATGCATTTATACTTTTAAATCAGAAATGTATAAAAATTAATGTAAAGCAATAGAATTTTTAATAATATAATAAGGAATAGAAGTTTTTTTTTTTAAAGTGATTTCTATAGTACAGAAGTTTTTAAAAAATAAATGTCCTATTGGTTGGTGGCTCATACGTTGTAATCACTTAAAAGTTATTTTAAAAATTAAAATATTAGTATTATAATTTTTTTCAAACTTTAAGTAAAAAATCATTTTTTTATATAAAAAAATAGTGAAACAATTTTACAAGTGGTTAATGATAATTTATATCAAGCTTGAATTGAGTCTTTCTGGATGTATCTGTACATTGATTTTATTTTAAAGGTACTTATATGGAGTAGCTGAATTTACTTAAAATCAATTCTATATATACTCCATACATCTCTATACTCTATAAATACTCCACATACTCTATACATACTCCACAATGCCAACTTTAACCTGTTATCTTATGAAATATGTTCTATATTATATTACTTTTTTTTCTTTTTAGTTACTGAGATGCTTGTTAATGTATTGAACATATGCACAGACGATGAACTTGATGATGAAGATGGTGAGGATTCGGCTAAAAGAAAAGAAGTTATTAAGAATAAAATCAGAGCTATTGGAAAAATGGCTCGGGTTTTCACAATTCTCAGGTATATGCTTTTTTATTTGATTCACTTTTTTTATAATATAGCATTTGATATTAAATTTTGAGCTCTATTCTGGATGAAGATTTAAATTATTAAATCTTCATTCAGAATAGAGCTCATAGTTTAATATTGTCTGTAGCAAAAAACTAAAGAGACCATTATATTGCAAAAAACTGAAGAGACCATTATATTGTAAAAATTTTGTATGCAAATTTTGACAATAAAAATGGCAGCAAACATTGTTTAGATGTACTGATATTTCATTTACTGCTTTGTGTTAGACACAACATCATACGGACTATGTATATTGTTGCTCCAGTACTCAATTTTGTAGACAAATAAATTTTTTTTTCTAATTACATCATTGCAATAAATTTTAATTTTAGTAAAGTTCTGTTGTGAAAAATCATGTAATCAAAGAATTAAGGCTTTTTTATAAATTAGCTTTAAGTATTGTTAAATAAATAAAAAAGTTAAAGAAGCCCCAATCTGGGACTGCCTAAATC
Organism: Hydra vulgaris; assembly: GCF_038396675.1. Taxonomy (NCBI): domain Eukaryota; kingdom Metazoa; phylum Cnidaria; class Hydrozoa; order Anthoathecata; family Hydridae; genus Hydra; species Hydra vulgaris. The sequence continues at coordinate 15,743,707 of NC_088923.1, forward strand.
TTGATTTTGCAAAAACAGGTCAACACCAGAAATGGCATCTGTTTTTAAAAAAAAATGCTTAAACTCTTCCAAAATGTCACTTAAATAAAAAAATAGCAATATGGAAACCTATCCTAACTATAAAAATATGGATACCTTTTACATACTTTTTTTTTATTATTTATATTTTAAGTGTTGGGTTATAGTCGTACTTGTGTTAAAGTTTTATTATTTTAAGTTGAAATTGTTTTTGAAATTTATTTATGGAAAATTTATCTAAAATATACTATCGATCAAAAGTTTGGATTCATTTGATAAATTTAACAAGTTGCACCAAAAAAAAAAAATTTTCTCCATTATATTTATTTATATTATTCACAATAATTTATTGATCATAATAAAATAATAGAAAAATATGAGATTGTTTTGAAGATTGTGTAGTATGTTTTCTTTTTTTCTTTTTTTTTTTAAACAAACATTTTTCCAATAATTTTTAATTACTCATATTGTTTACAATTAAACAATTACTTAACAAAATAAGATGACATATAATGTCATCTTATTTTGTTAAAAGATTATTTTATCTTTCATCTTTCAGTAAATCTTAAAAAATCAAAATTTTCGAATTTCAAAAATCTTTCAGAATTTTTTTTTTTTTTTTTTTTTGATTTTCAATTCTTTAAAGTATCCTTTTGCTTTTATACCAGTAGCACATACTCTGTGCATTCTTAAAATTTCTGCAATGGTTCAGTTAACATTTGATTCCATCATCTTTGTATGAATACCCAAAGGTATTTTTGATTAGTTGGTTGTATTTTTCTCACATTTCTATCTAACTCACCCCACAACTCGATCTAGTTTAAATCGGGCGGCTGAGGAAGCCATGACATATATTTTTTGTGTGTGTGTGTGTGTTTTTTTGGGCAATATTTACATGTGTGTTTAGTTTACAAGTGTGTTATCCTGTTGAAAAACAAATCCCCGATCCACAATACATTTTCCTCACGGAAATTTTTTTTTTATTTATTTTATTCATAATGTCCTCAAATTGCACAAGGTTGCTAACTTTGTTTTCAGTAAAGTATCCCCAGACCATGACTGACCCTCTACCATGCTTGACTGTTGGGATCACACATTGTTTTATCATTTGTTCTCCATTTAACCATCAAACATATTGTCAACAATTTCTTTCAAAAATTACAAATGATGATTCATTGGAGAACAAGGCTCAAGAACATTGTTGAATTGTCCAATCTATGTTTTATATGTATTTTTGCAATCTTTTAACTTTATTTAGTTTTTGAAGTTATTGTTTTTTTGGCAAGAACACCTTTTTTTAAAGAACACATCCTTTTAAGCTGCAATTGCAAAGACATTGTTTTACCATTAAAACAAATACTAGTGTTTCCCTGATGGAAGTGAGTTCTTGGCAAATTTTAAAAGCAGTTTGAGTACAATTTATTTTACTTAGAGCACAAATAAATTTGTCTTGGTAATTTGGAGTTGTTCTAGACCTCTCCAAACAATGATGACTCTAATTACAGTCAATCTCACGCTTTCTTTGCTATGCTCTCATGACTGCATTTTGAGAAACATTGGTTTTTGAAGCAAGTTTTGTGTTAAATAACTTTCCTTGTGTAATGCCACAATAACAGCTTGTTTTTCTACACTCACTTCTGCTTTTTTTACTCATTCTTCTTTAATCAAAACATAAAACATATACTTTTCTTCAAATTTCAATACTAGAACAAAAATTTTTAAAATATTTCAATGTGCATAACAATTACTCTATAGGTGTTACAGTATTTAACAAAAACAATCTTTTGATTACCGTTCTGTGCAAAAATTCTATAAAACAAGAAAGAGAAATAAAAGTTAATTAAGTTAATATTACAGCAAAATATCTCCAAACATTTCCATCAGTATGTGCCCAAAGTATTCATTATTGTAACAATGGTAAACATATGCTTTATGTTCTCAAACAGGTGTGCGAATCTCTTTTTAATCAAAATGCCATAATAAATGCTTAAAATTAATGTTAATGTTATTTATGTTAATTAATGTTATTTTAAATAGAAGGGCTTCAATTTTTGAAGGAAATTACTTAGAGTTAAAAGAATAAAGTGAACCCAAACTTTTGACTGGTTGTGTATATTTATTATTATAATGAAATTATTCAAACTTTACTTTGAGTCAATAGAAAATTTTATTATTATGGTTTTTCAAGAATTTCCTGATTTTTACCGTTCAAGGTATGATTATTTTACAGGAAGTATTTTTTGTGGAACAGAAAAGTTTAAATTTTTGTTTTTAATAAATAATAGTTAAAAAGGAAAAGGTAATAAAAAAGAAAAAGTAGTTAATTATTGTAAATAAATTATTTTTAAATTTAATTGCTATGGTTTCCTAAATTAAAGCTGTGCTGATAGACTTTTATTCACATTTATTTTTAAGTCACAAATCTTTAATACCCACCAATGGTGATACCAACACCCAATCATTCGTGTAATCTGGCTACACCAATAGTACATGCACAAGTTTTTAAAAATTTCTACTTTGTTCATGATAAATTGTGAAATAAAGCTTTTTCTATTAGGGAAGAAAGCGAAAGTGTGTTAGAGTTAAAGGGGCTGACTCCATCAGGTGCACTACCTGTAGGTATTCTATCAGGAGGAAAAGATTCTCTAAATTCAGGTAATTGTTTGTTTATTTAAATAAAATGTAATGTATTTCAAAACCATTATATTATACCATTATATTAAACCATTATATTTTATATTTAAAGTAAAATATAAAATTTTTTGTATTTGTGTAGAGCAAATTGAAATAAATTTAAAAAGAAACTAGGACAAAATGTATTTTATTGTGTTCTTACTTTTAAAAATAAAATAAATCCTCTTAAAATTTTACTAAAACAGTTTAAATTTTATTAAATGTTTTTATCTGGTCTTTTTTTATTTTTATTTTAAGCATCTGGTTCAGATGAACTAGATACTGTTTTTATATTTTCCTTCTTTATTGTTTGACCTTCACCTGTAGTATTTTATGTCTTATTTTTCTTTCTTCTTTCTCTTTTTTTTTTAATTTTATCTTATGTTTGACTTCTTATTCATACAGTTCTAAAACTTTTTTTGTTATAAACATTCCTTAATTTTTTTGTATATAATCTACCTGCTTCACGCCTAATAAATATATTATTAAGTTTTTATAAACTATCTTGTCAACCTTCTTGAACCATTTTTATTTTTCTATTTATTAGTTCCTTCTATTCTAATTTATTCCTTCCTTCTATCCTAATTTATCACCTCTTATTCTACTTTGTTACTTCCTTTTATCCTAATTTGGCTGGTCCAATAAATGATGTATTTTTCGTTTTCAGAATATGAATGCAATTTCAAGTGAAAATGAAACAATGTGAATGTGCATCGTTTAAATGAATAAACATTAATGTGACATAAATGATTGTTTGAGAATAAGAAAACAGGGCGTGTAACATCTTTCAGTTCATTCTTCATTTGAATATAATCTTTGAAAGAGTTCATTTTGCCATCCAGATTCAGTTTAGGCAAATAATAAATTGCTATTAACAGTTTCAGATGCATATATCTTTATTTCTATCCAAGTAAACTTTTTTTTCAAATTAACATGGATTTTTAACAATAACATCCGTTAACTCCAAAGCATAGCAAACAATAATGTTTGACATTTAATTTTTTTTTTTTTTTTTAATTTCTTTGTTGGCTGGAACCATGCTTTTATATTGTTTCTTTAAGTTCCGACTAATCGTTTGCTCTTGCTTGTTATATTTTTGGTGGCAGTATAAACTGATATTAGGAATATTCTGCAGTGGTTTTTGTAAATTAAAAAGCTTTATATTTCTTCAATTTTTTTAATAGAGGTACAGTGGGAATTTTTGCTTCCACTTCTTTAATAGTATCGCGATTTTCCTAGATTACGATACAAAAATCATTATTTAAAAGATGGCTTTAAAAAATTTCGATGAAAAGTTTAAATTTTTCCATTAGACCGTTTTCAATCTTAAATCATCATTAGACAATTTTCAATTGATGAAAAATTCAATTATCGAAATTTAATTACATAGATGTTCAAACTTTTGATTATGATTATGATTATGTTTTTGGAATGGCTGATGACAATGGTTTATAAAAAATTTTATATGGTTAGTAAGACATTAAGAACATGCTAAGTACTCCAAAGCTTTTTTTCTTAAAAATAATCAAAAATAAATCTTTAACCTATATTAATTCTTTACCTCATATTAATTCTTTACCCTATATTAAAAATATAAGTATCTCATATTTAAGTTGAGGTAATGTTTTGATACAGGGTGGCCACAGCTCCTCCTAAGTCCTCTTTTTCCAGAAATCTCCTCTAAAATGCTCTATTATCTTCTAAAATGTTAAAAATGTGATCAAATCTCCTTTTTAGGTCCTCTTTTATATTTTTATTTCTGTTGTATAATGTAAAAACCCCATAAATGTAGAAACATGGGCGTTAAATCTTTTTTTTTTTTTTAAATCCTATATTTTTATTCAAAATTTTGTAGTGTTGCAAAAAAATCCTCCAAGTTAGATGCAAAATCTCCTCTATAATCTTCTATCCTCTTTTTCCTATGAAAATTATATGTGGCCACCCCTGTGATATTTAAAATCAAGTTATGATAGTATTAAAGTTATTTTTATATGGTCACTTAGACAAAGCCGATTTATTCTTATGGGATCATTTAATTTTACTTTGAATAGTTCGCTAAATATTTTTGTTGTTTGAAAAAATTATATAATTAAATGTTAAAATTGAGTTATGTTTTTAGCTTTGTCTGATCTATCAGTTGATGGTGGTCAACGTAATAAAATACAAGGCTTCGCCGATGCAAAAAGCTTAGATCGAATGAATGAACGCATGCCACCACGTAAAACAGATAAGTTATCGGGAAAAAAATAATAGTCGACTATATGCTGAACTGAATTTTATGCGGCCCCAGACTGTTGGTTTTTTATTTAAAGGGAGGATTAGAATATTGAGCATTAGCTTCCATATTGGCGAATATTGGCGACTTAGATACATGTTAAAGTACCTTGTGGGGTTTGGTTTAACATAATTAAGTTATTTTTATTATTAATTTTTTTTTTTATGTAAAGCTTTTTTTGACTGTACAATCTGTTAATATTTTTACGGTTTTCTGGCTGTACAATGGTGTGTTAATATATTTTATAGTTCATTGATTTTATCTGAATAAGTTTTCTTAATACCCATCGTAACTTTATATTGTAGCTATTTATTTTGAAATTGTTTTCATTGTTTTGAAAAATGGGTATTTTATCTCTTTAACTATGTTTGATATCTGCTGAACTTGTTAAGCGACTATTTTTTCGCTTAAAAAGGAAGTTATCTATTGTATAATATTTAATGAATTTTGTTTTTTGCTTTAAGATTTTATATACAACTTTAAAGATAACAACATACTTCAATGGTTATTCCCAACCTTTTGGTTTTTGAGCTTCAAATATAATATGTATTCTTATGACGGTCTCGACCTTTTAAAGTTTAATATTCCTTTTTGTTAATTTTTTAATACTAATCAAATGTTACCAAGTAAATCACATTTTGTCGAATTTTTATATTTGTGTTTTGCGGGCTATATGAAAGCACGAAAGTCTAAATTAGGTGTTTTAAAACAGTCTAAAATCTTTTCTTTTTTTAATCCAGCCGAGTAAATTAAAGTTAAATTAATTAGTTTTTTTTTGACATATTAGCTTTTATTACTATTTTTTTTAAATTTATTTATGCGTTTCGTTAAATACGTAATATAAAAGCTTCACCGTTATTCAAGTAATTATATTCTTTTCTTTTTTTGCCTCCTTTCTTACCAATGTTGCATACGTGGTCAAAAACGGCTTCGAACCACGAACATTCAGTTCTGAAGCCAGAACCTTAACCACTTCATCACGGCTGCTTTTAAACATAGATAAAGTTGAAGCAGATGCTTGTAGAATTCAAGAAAGTTTTAAATGCAAAACGTCTTTATTTTATTTTTAGGGCTTGGGAAGAATAAAAATTAAACCTATTGATTCTAATCCGTAAATCATATAAAGTTGTGTATAAGCCATATTCAATTAGCCATCGTATACAATACAAATTTATATCACATTCGTTTTGATTCGCTTATACCCTATGAAGATTGCACCAAAATCTCATACGTCAAAATAAAAGTGTTCTAAGTTAGTAATTATAAGACACATGTCAGACCTTTCAGTCAACTTTTTATAAGGCGTTGACTGAAAGGTGTTACTAATGTATTTTCTAAAAGAAACATGTATCTACCTTCAGATAACACGATATCGTGCTTGACTCATTTTTGTCTAAAAATCATGGTGTTTTTGAAATAACCCGGATCAAGTGTTCTTAGATAAGCTGGTAATTATTGATCAAGAAAGATATCGATTGCATGTGTTAAAGTTCAGCAATTTTTTTTTGATTGAATATGTTAAAGTTCAACAATTTTTTTTTTCTTGTGCATGCGGAAGTAAATGTAATAAGAATCGGTTACGATTGTTATCTGGTAAAAAGAGGAAACAAGTATTAAATCGAAAAAAAATTGTAACTTTTCATCGAAATCCTTCATTGTCTCAAGTTTACATTTCAAACTTGATCGGTGTTTCTTAGGTTTTTTTTTGTTTTTTTACAACTTTAATAAATTTACACCTCGTTACGTTACAACTACATGACATAATATAATGCAACGTAAAAAATATAACATAATTATACCACGTATAACAGCATAATAAAAAGTGGTTTAACAAGTATAACTAAGTATAACGTAAGTTTATAGTTATTATCATAAAAACTACCAGTATTTTTTGTTACTTCAGATATATACATGTTGTTGTAAAGGAAAACTCATAGAAGTCTATGAAGACTTATCATCGAGTACCTCTCTAAATGGTTAAATAAAGTCTATTTCATATTTATATATAGTCAAAAGTGGTTAAACAATATACAGTCAGGGATACACAAATATTTTAGTATAAATTTTGTTTTTAAATTTAATACATATCGATATAATTGTTGATATCAAGTATGAGGTGTTTAAATTTATTTTTCAAGGTGGCAGGATTATTTAATACTTTAAGTTATATTTTTGGATTTAATATATGTTTTTGGATTTTATTTTGATATATAGGTAACGGACCTCGGTAGGAAATAGAAAACCGTGAGAACTTTGTTGTTGTTTTAGGCAGTGTAAAGTTGCCTGTTGCTCTTGTTATATATCTATTGGAGTTAACTTGTAAGAAGTTATCTAAAAAATGCGATGGACTAGTCTAAGTTTGTATTTAAGCATGAATAGGACATTTTGGTAGATGTTGATTTGGTAAATATTTAGTGCATTCAAGGTTTTTAGTATAGGTTCGGCATGGGTGAATTTTTCTTTATTATAAACTAATCTTGATGCATGTTTTTGACTTATATAAATAGTACTAAATTTGGATTTGTGTGTACTTGCCCATGTAATATTAGCGTACGTAAGATAACGTTGGATGTAAGAAAAATAAAGCGATTTAAGATTATCTTGGGACAACATAGGTTTAACTTTGTAGAATATCCCAATATTTTTTGAAGTTTTGGTATTTATTGTACTTATATGAGCTTTCCAAGATATATTTTCGTCAATAAGTATCCCAAGAAATTTAGTTGTTTCTGTTCTTTCAATGTTTACCTAATTTATTTTCAGTGAGGAAGGATAGTCGGTAAATTATTTTTTTATTTTTTGGAATGAAACAACATTTATGTTTTTTTTCGTATTTAGTGATAACTTATTTAATTTCAACCATATATTTAATCTTTTAAGCTCTTTGTTCATACATTTATAAAAGTCTTTGATTGAGTTCAAGAAATAAAATAAGTTTGTGTCATCGGCAAACATACTTACATCAAGTTTTTCCGAGGCTTTTGAAAGGTTGTTAAAATAAAGAAGAAACAGAAGAGGTCCAAGTATGGAACCTTGCGGGACGCCGCACTCAACTCTTAGTAGTTTTGAGTGTTTGTAATTATCTGAAAAATCACGTTGTTGTCCGTTGCTTACATAGTTTTTGAACTAATCAAGGGTTATGTTTTTTATCCCATAGCATTCCATTTTATTAAGTAAGATATGATTTACAGTATCAAACGCTTTTGACAGGTCTATAAAAATGCCTAGAACATACAGTTTTTTATCAAAAGAATTACTTATGTTGTTAACTAGATCTAGGATTGCGTGTTCAATTGAATATTGTTTTTGGAAACCGAATTGCTTTTTATTTAGGATTTTATTTTGGATTAAATACTCATACAACCTGTTAAAGATAACTCTTTCGAGAAGCTTAGAAAAGGTAGGGAGTATCGAGACAAGTCTATAGTTGAATCGGTGAATGTTAAAAAGGCGGAAGTCCAACAATGTAAACTTTCGGGAAACTAAAAAAAACAGCACTACTTCCTCAGTAATTTTTTATTAATGGTTTATTAATATTTAAAAATAATTTTTTTTAAAGAACCTATAAACCAATTAGCACTGTGGACTTCAGCCCTTTTAACATCTAACAAATAATTATTGTTTATTTTATAATGATTTTAATTTTGGGATATAAAAAATAATGTCATAAAATGCAATAAATCTTCACAAAGTGTGTATTTATGAATTGTTTATACATTTTAACAAAAAATACAAGGAAAAAAAGGTCTATTACAGAAATTTTATCAGCTATGCTTAATCATTTTCTCCAACACCTTCTGCTTCTCCATCGTTTAAAAGTTGGTGGCCAGTCCACTATAAAAGACACATTACCTCAATCGAAACAATTGGTAAACCCAGAAACCAACAAACTTAGTTGGCAATATGCAAATTTCACCATTTTCAATACGATTGTGACAACATAGGTCAATGTAAAGCCAGTGAAATTATCAATGGTATTGTCAAACATACTTTCATGATGAGAAAAAATACTCAAAAAAAAGTGAACCTGCCTGAACAGCCCAAACGGAAAAGTTCCAATTAAAATCTGCTAAATTGAATGACTTAAGAAAGTGTATTAAATATATCTCTCATGATCATATTGACTTTTATAATGAACTACTGCAATGGCCTACAGCAGAAAGTAAATTAGAGATTAACTTTCTACATCTATTACTAAAACCAACTTCTTTGATTACAACTTTTTAATATAATTTTTTTTATTTCTGAACTTTTCTTTGAAATTTCTTGATTTTATTTCTTTACACTCTGCCATGCCTTTTTAACTCTCTTTTTATAATCAAAAAGTCACGGTCAATCCACTTATTGTCAGTAAGCGCCATAAAAAGTTTTGAAAAGCAATGGTTTTTATTTTGCCCCCCACAATTGTCGGCACAAAAGTTGAGTTCATCATACTCTTGAGGACAGGTAGACAGGTAGTCCAAAAGAAAGGAGCAAGTTTTAATTGGAGACTTTCTAGACTGCCCCTCATGATAAAGGTAGATTGTTGCAACATTTCTCTTCATATTATGAATAGAAAATATACTAACCATTAACTGCCTTTGGTAAAATAGCTCTTGCACAGGTATTTTGGGCAGTGAAATGTTTTGCATATAATCTACTGCTAGGGATAAAATATTTACATTTTTTTTCCCCCAGCGTCCTGTACAATTTGTTTTATGGCTTGGTAAAATTTTTTTGCGCGTCTGTTATGTACTGCCAACTCAGTTACTGCTGTTTGCTTAGCAACTTCATTAAGGTGAGGTGATTTTATCTTTAGCTATAACTCTTTGCATATGCAACAGGTGTCTACTTGATAATGCCCAAAACATAAATGAAAATGCTCATTGGAGTAGTTATAATAGGAATTTTTACTGAATTTTAGCCCTTCATTTTTTTCATGAATAGTTCATACATTGTTTTAACGTTTAAACACCATTTATATAGTACATACACTAATTTCACTCAAAAAATGTCTTTCCTTTCCGCTATAGTGGAACAGTTTTTATGGAAAGGAGTATATGTGAGCGTATACCTTAGCTAGTTTATCATGACTGGTAATGTAACTCGTGTGAACTCCTTTCAAATCTTTAACTGCTTTTCCATCCATTTTTAAACCCCTTACTCTTTCTTTTCTGACACGGAAAATATTGGTAAAAATGCCACAACACATACCTGTACTTGTTCATCTCCGATTAAAACATAATACTTAAATTACTTTTTATTTCCGCCGTTACTTTTTCTTTTTCGTACATTATCTTCAATGGCATCACAACTTCTTCCTTTGCTATCTTTTGAACCAGGCCTCTTCCTCTCAATGTCCGTAACATCAATCAAGCCGTGCAAAAATAAATCCTGCTCATCTTTTTTATTGAACTGGTTGTAGAAGTTCATAAATACATCATCAAGGTTGTCTTTTCCAATAGATTCAAAACACTTTCTTGAACAACTGAAAAAAACACTATGTTGTAATTTTACTTTATAAAAAAAATTATAGTTAGCCTAGTCTAGGAAACAAAATAGAGTTTAAGTTAATATATGAAAAGTGATTGTAGACTACCATAAAATTGTCATTCTATTGTCTTAGGCCTATAGATATTTACAACCTAAACAAGCAATCAACAACCTTGGTCTATAGGCCGACTATAAACTACAGAGTCTAAATCTGACCAAATTTTAGACAAATTATTGCAATTTGGCATAAGCCTATTATTAAATTAAGAATTATTGTGTATTATCTCTAACCTGCATGGATCTCCGATAGATTTTGCATCAACTTTTTGTCCACTGTGGTTTTCATATGTCACACCAGTAAGCCAAGATTTCTTAATCTTGTTTCTTTTATAACCATATGGGTTTCTTATATTTTTTTATAACTTGTATGATCAGACTCACTACCACCATCACCCATTTAAAAAAGCAGTTAATCATCTTAAATCTCTATTAAAATGATCACACGTAATAAATTAACTTTATTCACGACGCTGTACAATCAAAACAAGAAAGTGAAGTTCCGTTTGGTCCGCTGTCTTCAGCGCAAAGTTTCTCGTTTTTTGTTAAAAGGACTGAAGTCGGGACTTCAGCTCTTTAAACAAAAAACCGAAACTTTAACACACTGTACAGGCTAGAGAAAACTTTTGACAGACACCTTTTTAATTTAAAATGATGGAACTATTCTTTAAATATACAAATTTGCAAAAAAGTCAATTTCGTAAAATATGTGACTTCCGCCCTTTAATATTCACCGATTCAGTTATTAATTAAGTATGATTCATCTATTTTAAATATTGGTACTACTTTAGCTACTTTTAACTTGTCCGGTACAACTCCTGTTTTAATCGAAGACTTAAAAATTTCAAATATAGGTTTATTTATCGTTGTAAAGACATTTGCCACTACTCTACTACAGATATCATCAATACCTGGAGTTTTATTTAATTTTAAGGAATTTAGGGCAACATTAAGCTCTTGGTAGTTTAGTTCTTTGTATTTTAGTTCGTTCTGGGTATCACTTATGTATGATTTAAATGAGTTATTAGGAGACTTAATTTTTGAGGCAATATTAGGGTCAATGTTAACAAAAAATTTGTTGAATTTTTCAACAATCGTGTTTTTGTCACTGTACTCTATATTGTCTATGACGATTTGAGCAGGTAAACTATTTCATTTTACTTTTTTATTTCCAATTATTTCTTTTATAGTATTCCATGTTTTTTTAATGTCATCAGTTGCATTTTTTATTTGGTTCGAGTAAATTTTTATTTTTTCAATTAAATTTTTGTATTGTCTGTAAGTATTTAGATTTTTTCATTTCCATTTTTTAAATACTTGATGTAAGTTTTTTTTTGAAGATGTTTTTATACCTCTAGTAATTAGACACTAGATAATCGGTACTGAGAAGAATGGTCTCGTATCGCGTGGAATCGCTTATATACTAATTTCGATACTATCAGTATCGGTTCGATACCACTCGATATCGAGAAGGAAGGTCTCGTACCTTGTGGTATCGCTTATGTTCCAATGTCGATACTATCAGTATCGCTTCGATACCAAACGATACCGATAATAAAAAGAATCGTATAGTATCGCATGGTCTCGAATTAAGACTCTCAATAAAACAAAAAACAAAAAATTAAAATGTGACTTATTAAACTTTTTATTAACAAAATACAATTACAATTGCTTTTAAGAGATTTAGTTGTTTAATAAAGATTTAGTGTTTTTTAATAATCTACAATACTTTGGCTATCGTCCATTCGTTGTTTTTTCATTTGCCGTACTTTTGTTGGTATTTTAGGATTTTCTTCTATTAATATTGGCAAAGATAAGTCTGATTCATGTCCTATATCACTTTCATTTTCTTGTTCGATGGGGCATTTTTTTAACGTAATTTTCAAGAGCGGAATAGTTCTGCATTATAAATACAAGCTTATCTGCCTTGTCACTCTCGAGATTGTATCTACGATCAGTGATGACAAGGCCAGAAGCAGAAAATGCTCTTTCAGATGATGCAGAGGTCGGTGAAGTTGCCAACCAAGATCTTGCAACACCCGAAAGGATAGGAAGTTCCGCTGCATGCTGCTTCCACCATGCTAAGGTGTCAGTTTTTTCTGCATTTTTGGATCTTATTGTTTCTTAGTATTTTTCCATTTCAAGTTTAATAGGAGGGTTTTCGTGTATATGATGTGAATTAGTATCTTCTTTATACTTTGCTAAAATAGTACTGTACTCATTTTCCTTCCAGCCTTGTGCATTATCAGCAACGGAATCGTTACTACCGTTGTTTTTACTGGAGCTTGAGACAGACAATGAAGAATTCTCAAAGTATTCTTTGGTTGTGGGATGGTTTTCAACCAGTTTTTGAATATTTTCATCGTCAATGTCTTAGTGCAAATGCGGGTAATTTACTGCCTTTGTCTGGGAATCTCTTATTTAGTTCTGATAATAAGTCATCCAAGAATTTTTCTACTAATTTGTTGTTTCCATGAGTAACATAATTATTTTTTTCTTTCTCGATGAAATTGATGAGTGCTGTTACTTTCCACAGTGACATGTCAATTCCGATTCTTTTTGTCAGAAGATAAAAAAACTGATAATTCTTTAACAGATTTAAGCACTGGAACAATAGCTTCAAAGAGTAGAAACTGTTCATCTGTAGGTACGGTTTTCTTCCAATCATCACCTTCTGTATCGGGTAAGTATATGAGTGGAACCTTCAATCGAAGCAAGACGTGCAGCATATCGTAATGGCTGAAGGCTGTCGATTTATGAAGCCTAGTAGTAAGTGAGCTGGCTTTAAGAAAAGCATTTTTCAATTCCGGAGTACCATAAACTGTTCTTTGAAGTGCAGTGTTGAGTTTGTGATCACTGCATGTAACAGAACCTTCTTCTTTAGTTATTAAAGACACACTGTTGTTTAGAGCACATGCCATATTTGATGTCTGATCAATAACACACAGTTTGTTGGGTATTTTTTTAATGATTCAGGGTACGAGAGTGTATTATCAAGTGCTTTTGCAATGTTGATACCAGTGTGTCGCTCTTTGAATAGGCACACTTCTAATGTAAATTTCTTTAGGGCAAAGTCTAGCGAGATATAATGTAATGTCACAAACATGTATGAATCATTTGCCCTTGATGTCCAGTGGTTGGTGGTTATGGCAACATGATTAAGATCTATGAGCTCATTTTCCATAACTTTATGCGTTCCTACCTTCAGTGTATGGTAAAGCTGAGGGAGTTTATTTTTTGGAAAAGTTGTTGATTTTTTTATTGTGACATTTGGTAATATTTTGTTCATAAACCTCTTAAAATTTTCAGAATCAGCAAAACTGAACGGCAAGCACTCAGTAGCAATCAAAGTAATGATATCATGATCAACTACTAACTGACGTTGATCTTGAAGTGGCCACTTTTTTGTAACTGCCTTCTTCGGGAGAGTGAGAGCTTTGAAGGCTACATCTTTTGCGAATCCAGAAGCACCTGTCTTGATTACGTTTAGTTCTTCATCTACTTGTAATCTCCGCTTGTCTTCTTTTTTTTGAAGTTCGATGAATAACTTCCTATGATGTGTTTGAATATGCTTTCGCAAGCCAGTAGTATTTGCTTGCTTTGTTGCAAGCTTATTTCCACAAATTTTACACAGAGCAGATTCTCCTGAAAATGTAAAATACAGTTTAATAACAAATAAAATGGTTTTACTTTTTATTATCATTTTATTTTATTTTTATTAAAAACAACAGAGCCGGGACGCTTAGAACACACTTGGGGCCTGAGGCAAAATTATGTTTTGGGGGCATTTACTGTAAATTTTACCTCTAAAAAATGTCAAAAGCGTTAAATAATTTCAGAAATATTATTACCAAAAAAAGACCTTTTAATAGGAATTTAATTTTTTTTTTTTACAATTAGGTATTAGGTATCTTTATATGAAACAAAAACAAATTCAGAGTGGGCTGGTATAAAACCTGGCCATCAATTTTGCACACTGTGCTTTGCGATTTATGAATTATTGCTTCACCAATTAAATTTTTTTTTTTTTAAGTCTTAATAGTTAATAAACAATAATAGTTATAGCGTAAAAATGTAAAAAAAAAACCTGCACTTTTAGTTAAAAAAAAAGTTAGAAAAAATTAAATTCCCATGAAAGACTTGAACCTAGAACTCCGTGTTTATAAACCTTAACTCATTCCGCTTGGCCACGCAAACTAACGAGTTTTCAAGTTAAGTTATTATATGTAACAATAATTCTGCCGGTAATTAATTTTAGAATTATTTCCCGACATTGCCAGCAATTACCTTTTGAGATAAAGTATAAAAAATACTTAGTAAGTAGCGATATCACACAATTAATTAAATTAAAATAACTGTAGTGACTGTTACGAAATCAATTCCATTTGAACAATCATTTCTAATAAGCGTTTAGAATAATCATTAACGATTGCATCACAAGCAATTCCCTTTGGAGAATTATATGAAAAACTATAATTAATGATAGTTACAAAACTAATTCCCTTTGAACAACTATTTCTAATACTCGTGTAGAATAATCATTACCATTGCATCACAAGCAATTTTCTTTGGAGAATTATATGAAAAACACTCTTTAATGATTGCAAAACTATTCCCTTGGAGATTATATCCGCACAGAAAATTTTCGCTTGAATGGAATAAAAATTTGATAGAGTTGAAATAACGACATGTATGTTACTAGTATCGATATCGAACCGTAAGGTATCGCACCGAGACCAAACGATACCAACATGAACGATACTTTCGATACCAGTATCGCGTGATCTCGATATCGATACTGTATGGTATCGCAGCGATACCAAACGATACCAACATAACCGATACTTTCGATACCTGTATCGCGTGATCTCGAAGTCGATACTGTAAAGTATCGCATCGAGACCAAACGATACCAAACGGTACCAACATTAACGATACTTTCGACACCAGTATCGCGTAATTTCGATACCGGTACGGTATGGTATCGGACCGATACCAGACGATAAATCGAGACTCGAGACCGATTATCTAGTGTCTACTAGTAATCCATAGACATTGTAAGTATTTTACTTTTAATTCTTGTTCTATAATTGGGAAATGATTAACATAGTGCTTTAAGAATATTTCTATAAGTTCATTATAAGTGGAGTTGGTATGCCCAAGGTTGCATTCTTGGTAAATCCTATCCTATAAACTGGAGTCTTTGAACTGTTTAATAATAAAATTATCAATTTTCCGTTAATAGACTTTATTTTTTGTATCTTAAAAAAAGTAAAGTATATTAAAAAATGATCGGATATATCCGTTTTGATTACACCTGCTTTTAATGAAGAATCATAAAATGAATTAGTCGATATGTTGTCTATTGCAGTGATTGAATTTAATGTTACCCGGGTTGATTTGTTGATTATAGGAAAGATGTAGTGTTAAAGCATATGGTCAAAAAAAATTTTGGTAACAGCATCTTCATTGTACTGTAGACAGTTTATATTTGTCTCCAATACAGAATATTATTTTGTGCTCTTTGTATTTTTTTTTGAAATATTTGTTTTAGGTGATCTGAAAAGTTTTTTATAACACCTTCAGGTGGGCACCAGTACATTTTTTAATTTTTTGTTTATTATTTCAATTGTAAAGACCTAACCATCGGCATCAGAAACCGAAAGATCGTCTCTGATTTTAGTTGTCGGATCATTATGAATATATGTCTTAATTCCACCACCTCGATTTGGAACTTTTCGCTCATAAGATATTAGTTTGTAGTTCGGAATTAATAGGTTTGAATTTATTCTGGATGATTCGTCAGAACACCAAGTTAAGCAAATCATACTGAACATATATTACATTCTATAAGAAAATGTTTTAGTTAGTCAATATTGTTAATTATAATTCTTATATTTATGTGTATCACCGTAAAGTTATTATTTAATGATTTTAATTTATTTTTGAAAGTTCCTAATTCAAAAAACCGCAAGTTATAATTATTTTCATTAAAAAAAGCAAATCTGGATCGAAAGAGTCATAAAGTAAAAAGTTATTAGCCAATTTGAAAGCATTAAAGTGTCGCGTTTTGTAATCCATTAGTTAAGAGAATTAACTTTAATCTTCGATCGCTTAAACTTACGTAAAACTTTTTCTTAATTATACCATGGAAGTATAAACGGATGGAAGTTCATCGAGCGGTAAACATAAAAGAAATTTCAGGTCGTCGTGATAGCATGCTTGTAACCGACAAGTAAGAAAAAAACACGGCAAACGAGTTTCACTGGATGAAAAATTCACTAAAATGATATTTCGTGAAGTTGTTAATTTTACACAACTTTATATTATCCTTAGATATATAACATAATTTTAGACTATAAAAATGTATACAGTTAGAAATATAGCTATTACAACAAGAAAAGTAATATTTGTAAAATTTATATAATATAATTAGATAATAAAGCTTTATTTCTGGTTATGTTATGTGACACGACATATTGTTTAAAACATAATTGAAACAATTTACTAAATGTACAAAAAAATGTTTTCGTTATGAGTAAAGCATGAGGTTTAATTTTTTATGCCTCATTACTCCATTCATTTTGGTAATACTCCATTCATTTTATCTAAAGTTGCATAAAAGTTTGCATTTTATCGCCATTTTGGTACTTATATTTTAAAGATTTTATGGCAATCCGCATATTTTACTTACATTTGAATTTTCCGTTAAATCTATAAAGCTGTAATATCAATGTGTCACAAATAATAACAATATAGTTATTCTCACATATAGTTATTAAAGTTTTAATAACAATAACAGTTATATATATATATATATATATATATATATATATATATATATATATATATATATATATATATATATATATATATATATATATATATATATATATATATATATATATATATATATATATATATATATATATATATATATATATACAGTATTGGACAAAACATTTGCAACCAAGATCGAACAATGCTATAAAGTGTTCCTAAGTTTACATGTCTTAAAAACGAAACGAACTATACTACCACAGCAAACAGTTCAGGAGTCTGGAGTCATAGCATGCCATGACATGAGCAATCAGCTTACAGGTGACACACACAGGCAGAATTTCGTTAACAAGTGCCATTTTGCAGTGGACAAAATAAGTGCAACTTTTTTGGTTTGTTTCATTTTCTTAAGTCTGATCCGTGTCAACGTCACGGAAGTTTTGTTAATAATTAAAGGAAGTATCCAGAAGTTTCCAGAAGCATGCAGAAGCTTCCAGAAGTTTCCAGAAGAAGCATCTGGAAGCATCCAGTAGCATCCAGAAGTATCCAGAAACATTCAGAAGCATCCAGACTCATCCAAAAGCTTCCAGAAGCATCGAAAAGAAGCATCTAGAATCTTCCAGAACAGGTTCACACAGGTTCATTTTACTATATAAGAGACATGTGATTCAATCAGTATATGGAAGTCAATCAGTCAGTATTATCAAGACAGTTTATTGAAGTGAGTTTTATCAAAGTGTTTTATCGAAGAACATCAATACAAGAAGTGAAATACAACAATTGTTTCATTACATCAATACAGTCCACATCCAACCAAGACGTTGTGTTCCACAGAGTATTATTGTATCATCACAAGGTAAATGTAATACGGTAAGCCTTGAGAAGCGTGATTTTTTAAATTATTTTTATGACTTCAAGTGCAAAAATGGCTCCCGACAATCTAGGATTGGAACTAAGAAAGAAAATTATTGACGATTACGTATGTGGAATGTCACAAAAAAGTATTTGTGATAAATATCGCGTGAAAAAATGGACCGTATCAAGACTATGTTCCAAATATCGTTCTACGGGGAAGTTGGCAGGAGATAACAAAGATGGAAGACCGCGTTCCACCACTTCTAGAGAGGATTCTATGATCATCAGATCCGTCAAGAAGGAGCCCTGGATATCATCAGGCGAGATACAAAAGCAATTAGAGCTGTCCGTATCGGACCTGAACAATCAGACGACGTGCTGTTGAAGCCGGATTGTTTTCTTGACGCCCTGCAAAGAAACCGCTGATTTCACTAAAAAACCAGAAGAAAAGACTCCTGTTTGCTACATCTCATATTGACTGGAATGTGCAGAAATGGCGAACTGTCCTGTTCAGTGATGAATTGAAGTTCAACATCATTGGGAGCGATGGCATTTGCCGTGTACGTCGACCGGCTGGAAAACGCCTCGATTTACGTTACTGCCATAAGACCGTGAAACATGGTGGAGGCAATGTAATGGTCTGGGGGTGTTTTTCTGCTAACTGTCTAGGTCCAATACATCGAAAAGATGAAATAATGGACCTTTTTATGTATAAAAATATCCTGAATGATGTTATGCTACCTCATGCTGAATGGAATATGGAATATTTCAGCAAGACAACGATCTGAAACACACTGCAAAAGTAGTCAAGCAGTGGTTTCAAGACAACCTCCTATCGGTGATTGATTGGCCGCCTCAATCTCCGGATCTTAACCCTAACGAGAACCTGTTGGAGATCGTCAACCGCAGAATTAATCGTGAAGGTGTTCGTAATAAGGATCAACTGTTTGAACAAATCCAAAAGGCCTGGGCAGCGATTCCACAAAATTTCATTGATCACCTGATCGAATCTATGCCTCGAAGATGCAAGGGTGTGATCGACAACAAAGGATTCGCCACGAAATATCGATAGCGAAATACAGCTTGGTCAACATTTTGTCGATTTGCACTTGTTTTGTCCAGAAGGAAATCAACTTTTTTTAATACTTTTGATTAATTTATTAATTTTCGTGTACAAATAATGAACTTTGTGATGAATAAAACTTGAAGAACTTTGTCTCTAAACAGTTACATTATATATATATATATATATATATATATATATATATATATATATATATATATATATATATATATATATATATATATATATATATATATATACAGTATCGTTTTGTCCGATACTGTATATATAAATATATATATATATATATATATATATATATATATATATATATATATATATATATATATATATATATATATATATATATATTTATATATATGATTTTAATAATGTTCTTTTTTTAGGAATATTGTATTATTGGAAAATTGAATATTCATTGTGAAAAGTTGATAAAGTTGTGTCGGATTTGTAGTTCAAAGATAAAAATTACAACTGTTTATCAAAAACCTGAATTGGTTAGTTTGTATAAAGAAAAACTGAAAGAATTATTTAGCATTGACTTGGATAATGATCGCTTTGATGTTCACCCACGTCATATCTGTCATCCATGTCATATGAAGTTATTTCATAGTGGAAGAACAACAATTAAAGAAGATACAAATTTGTCCCTCATTACTTTTGAGCCACACAATAAAAAGTGTTCTATATGTTTAGAGAAAAGAGGAAGGAAAAGAAAACGAACAGAGAACCTACCAGTCACTGTGGTACAGTCTCTGTGCGAAATTGCTTCCAATAACGGGTTTGTGACAACATTTCATAATGATATAATGATATGTATTCTAGTATCTATGGATACTGATGGAGTTTTCTTGTCACAAAAAGTTGTTATTTTCCATGATGAAACATGGGAACTAAAAGTTTTTGAATTATAAATAAAAGTTCTTATTTTATAAAAAATTTATCACCTAAAATAAAATAAAAAATGCTGATAACATATTAAAACTTATTGTGCAGTCACATATATGTATTGAAAACCAGGATTATCCAGAAATTATAATCAAACAACGCTCACAATTTACTAATCCTAATATTAAAAGTGAAATAAAATTAGAGACTAAGTTTTTAGAATCTGTAGATGACAATTTTATGTCACGAGTCTTGTGAAATACTTAGTGATGAAAAAACACAAAGATGCGAAAAGTGTGACAGCTGTAGAAATTTTCTTAAAGTTTCTATCTTCAGAATAAAAAATAAAGAAAGCGATACCGGGAGTTCTAAGACAACTAACTTGAAATATTTATCTCATCAAGAACTAATAAACAAAGTAAAATTTCTACAACAACAAAAAAGTACTCAAAGAATAATTAAATTGCAAGCCAGAGTTAAAAAGTTAATAAAAACTGTTGTATATAGATAATGATACGCATAAAATTGTAAAAGAATCTCTGCTCTCAGAATTGAATAAAAATCCCTTTAACAGTGAATCTTTACAATTTTTATTGTGGGAACAACAAAAACTACAAGCTGGTTTAAAAAATAGCAAAGCTATGAAGTGGCATCCTATAATGATCCGATGGTGTTTAAGTATTTACCTCAAAAGTCCTTCTACGTACAAGCACATCTGCAAAACACAGTTTTTAAACCTACCCTGCAAGAACACTCTGATGCAATATGTTAATTTCACCCAGCTTGGATGTGGTTTTAATCATAATGTTATAGAACGCCTAATTATACAAGCTAATATCTGTAAACTTCAAGATTTTGGAAAAAATGTATCTTTAGTTTTTGATAAAATTAAAATTAAAGGTGGCTTAGTGTTCAGTAGTACCAGTGGAAAAATAGTAGGAATAAGCGAAATGGGAGAAATTAATGATGCATTAGAGTCATTTAAGAGCAAATGTGAAGGTCTTTCTGAATCAGAACTTACTTTACCAAAATATGTTATTGTTTTTATGGTTCGAGGTTTAGTTACTTCTCTATGTTGTTCTTTTGGTCATTGTGCGTCTGAGGGACTTAGAAGTGATGTGAATGCTTTTTTCATGTGCTTGGGAAGCTGTATTTGTTTTGGAGAGTATTGGGCTTAAAGTTCGTTGCATTGTGGCTGAAGGTTTTTCGCAAAATAGAAAGTTTTTCAATTTCATTTAATGGTGTCAATAACTTTAAAGATGATTGTGTTTATTGGACAAAACATAAATGGCATCCAGGTTTGTATTTTTTTTTTGTTTTAGTGAATCTTTTCCACAGATTTTCTTGATTTTTTTTATAAAAATGACAATGAAAAGGTTGTAACAGTTATAATATTTGTTTAGATCGTAAATTATACTTTATATCTGATGTACCACACCTTATCTAAACAACCAGAAACAATTTAGAAAATTCTCATTGGAATCACAAAACTAGGAATCTGATGGTAATATATGCAATCAAGTGTTAATGTCTTAAAATATTTTACTGGTGACATTGATTTTAGTTATGTTTTATTATTAATTATTAATTTGTTTAAAAAATAGTATGAGACAAATTATTTAGGTTAATGGAAAACGTCTATGTTGGCCACAAATTGTCAGTGTGTATGAATGGGACTTAGGTATGTCACGTGATGCAATCGGATTACGAATGGGCCATAAATTGCGAGAAGAACACATTCAGTTAACACCACAATCTCGAATGCGTGTAAATCTTGCTGCACAGGTACAGTTGTAATTGACCTAATACATGTAATCTTCATGGCCACTGTAAAATAAATATTTTATAAACATTTTATGTTTAGGTTCTCAGTACAACTGTAATGCATATGCTTGAGGAACAAGGGGATAATGGTACTATAGAATTGCGGCGATTTATTTCTTTAATGGATAATTTTTTTGATTGCTTCAATTTCAGTAGGAAGCAAATAAAACAAGAAAACCTATGTTAAATCCGTATACTTCACATCTAGATGAGAGATTTGCGGTAAAAAAATTGTATTTAATAAGTCTTTTCAATAAGATTAGAATAGATATGCTTATACAGTCTACTCTGTTTAAAATTTTATGCAAGCGTACCCAAAAGCGATGGCCAGACAGTCATTATTAGGCTGGCATGCGCAATTTTGGAAATTATTGTTTTTTTTATTATTAAATATTTTTTAAGAGTTTTATTAATAAATAAAAGTGTTATTACACTTTATCATCAAAGTATTTCATGAACAAAAATGATTTTTTTAAATTTTAAAAATTTTTAAATTTTCAGAAACTTGATTTTTTGGCAAGTGTTTAAAAAAGAGCTAACCAAATTATTTATGGGCATGTGGCCAAGCGCAAAACTGCCCTAGATTGAGAGCCCTCGTCAAATAGAGAAGACTGTCTATACACTTATTCTTTTAAATTTTCAATACGTAAATTCTTCTAAATAAGATATATACATTAATGTTTATCATTTTTCCACCAAGTTTTACTAATGATTAATTTGTTTGCTTGTTCAATGAAGTGGATTAAAGGGCTTTTTTAGCTGGGGGTAACTGCAAAAATAAAAAATATATATCTTTTTTAAAAAAAGTATTGCCTGTAGTCTGTGCCCTTTTCTTTTAAATAAGAAGAGTAATAATTCCACCTAGTTTACTACAAACTTTATTTTTTAACCAAAACTGCTTTCAAATTTTAGTTCTTTTTTCTTTTTTTCATTGCACACAGATTTATTTAATCCAAACATAATTTGATTTATTTAATCCAAACATAATTTGATTTATTTAATCCAAACATAATTTGATTTATTTAATCCAAACATAATTTGATTTATTTAATCCAAGCATAATTTGATTTATTTAATCCAAACATAATTTGATTTATTTAATCCAAACATAATTTGATTTATTTAATCCAAACATAATTTGATTTATTCAATCCAAACATAATTTGATTTATTTAATCCAAACATAATTTGATTTATTTAATCCAAACATAATTTGATTTATTTAATCCAAACATAATTTGATTTATTTAATCCAAACATAATTTGATTTATTTAATCCAAACATAATTTGATTTATTTAATCCAAACATAATTTGATTTATTTAATCCAAGCATAATTTGATTTATTTAATCCAAACATAATTTGATTTATTTAATCCAAACATAATTTGATTTATTTAATCCAAACATAATTTGATTTATTTAATCCAAACATAATTTGATTTATTTAATCCAAACATAATGATTTTTTTCATTACTTTCTCTTTATGTTTAGCTGAAACAACATTTAAAACCTTGTCTTATAAAAATATAATTATACAATTTTTTTTTTTAATTTATAACCGTACCCTTGTTTTATTGATATGCATACAAATTATAACCTATGTAAAGGAAAATCTTTATTTTCTTTTTTAGTGGCTGAATGATGTTTTCCTTAAATATTTTAATGATTGGCAATTCGCTTCTGCAACTATTCCAAGATGATGATAAAAAACGTCTTTGTTTGAGTAAACAAACTTTAGATGGATTCAGAATAACAGGTTTGAGTATATTTTAAATTATCTAGAAGTTATTAAGTTGTTATGTTTTATACATTTGCAGTGTGTAGGATACGCAATCAGTTTTGTAATAGATTACACTGTTTCCAGTTCAGGCAGAACAAATTGTAATTATAATTAATAATAAAATACAAATTATACTGTTTTGCACATAAGCAAAAGAGACAAAGTATGTAATTACAGCGTATTGTACATAATGCTCAGTTATATATTAGTTAAATGAAATACTTCAGCATATCAGCAAACATAAATGCTGACATATTATTGTTATTACTATGGCAAACAACCACCTGATATGAGTCTTTAAATTTATATATATATATATATATATATATATATATATATATATATATATATATATATATATATATATATATATATATATATATATATATATATATATATATATATATATATATATATATATATGTACTGCAACATAGTGCTAAAAATTGAATTCCAAACATTTACGTTTGAATTGGCCAAGTTTTGAAAATAAGCTCTTCATATATCTTTGTTGCATTACATTTATTATCATTAGTATATAACGTATGAGTTTTTACATAACATTGAGTAAAATAGTTAATTAGAGCATTTCTCTTTACTTATTATATTTACTTAGTGCATTCTTTCACTGAACTTGACAAATGTCTTCTTCAAGAAAACGGAGTTTGTTATTTGTTATCTGAGAAGTTTACACAAGACCCTTTAGAAGAGTATTTTTCAAAACAACGTAGACGCGGAGGAAGTAATGACAACTCAAGCTTGAATGAGTTTAATCGAAATTTTTTGGGATTGATTATTACGGGTGACTGTTTGATAAAAGCATTAAATGGCAATTATCGTGGAAGAGACCATGAAGATATGCAAATTGATATAAATGATAATTCATGTCTTCCAAAACAAAAAACTAAAAGAGCATACAGAAAATATTGATGGGGGGCATCCATAAAGTATGTACACAGTAAAACCACAGATTTGGAACCCTCCTCAATGTGCGCAGCTTTCCAATTGGGCACGTATGCATTGTTTATTACAAAAACCCCTACCTTTCCCGTTATATTTCACAAAAATATACTTATTAAGAACTTTCCTAGCAACATTTTCTATGTGTAAAATGAATATATAAAAATCATTGTTGATACAAACAAGCCCTCCTCGATTAACTCTATTTGTCCATGAAGTTACATTTTCTAAATAAAATTCTTCACCAGAACCAATTTGCCATTCATGAAGGCAGCGACAAACAATTTTTGCAACAGAATTTTCTTTAAATCTATAATGTTTTATTAAAGAGAAAAGAATGAATCCCCCAACATAATGTAATACTTTCTGTTCATTCAATGTTAGTTCTAGTTGAAGGGGTTGTTCCTTTTGGCATGGAAATAAATCAGTATTTCGCCAAATTAAAGATTTTTCATACATTTTTGTAATAACAACTTTTTTAAGCATATAAGCAGGTTGCAAATTTAACTGATCATTTGTATCAATGTTAAAAAATTTTAGAGCACTATAAAATTTTTTGTTTAGTTCTTCACATATACATAAACTATGAAGAAGTTTGCAAATTTTCTCTCGAGATACAGCTGTAGAGCTATATAAATTCAAGATCGGTAGCATTTTCAACAAAAGATAGCCAATAAAATCATTAAAACAATTTCCATACAGTTCTCTTTCTGTACTGATTTTGGATGCAAGTAATGCAGTAATATTTCCAGGCGACTTTAGCAGACCAAAACTCAAATTTAAAATTAAGTCCTTGGATGTTAAATCAATTACTATCCAAAACAAATCACTAAAAATATTCTTCAATCTTTCTTGTGAACTATCCACTTAAAGCAGGACCTAAATTGTAAAAGCAAAAGAAAATTTCTAAAAAAAAATTTTTTAATATTAATTTTTATCTTCTAATAAAATTGTTTATTATTGCATAATAAATTTAAAAATTCTTACAAGCATTTTTTTAAATTATTATATACAAGTATACTTATTTAAATGAATAAAAGTGAATGTTTGAAAGATTTGTATCAGTTGTAAATGTTTTTTGTATATAGCTTTCATAATTAAATGCAGATTTTTTTTTGAAAAAATAAAATAAAATTTTAAAAGATAACATTAAATAGAAACCTTTTTCAGCATACAAGCATGCTCCTTTGCACGTTTCCACATGTTTTTCATTATATGAAATTTTCTTGTAAGGTTTTGTGCAATTAGGACATATATATAATGTAGTTGCAACAGTTCTTGCTGTTTGAATAATATTGGAGGAATTTAGAAGTTCATCATCTTCACTGCTTAACTAAACAATAGATGGTAAACAGATGTCCTCTAAATATAATGCAATGTAACTTTAAAAGCTTTATATTTTCGAAAGTTTCTTAGAAAGATAATCAAAATGTTCAAATTAAATAAAAAATAAAAGCTAAACTGTAATGTAAGTAAAATAAAATATAAATGTTTGAAATTTTTAAAAAACTATAATTATATTATAACTATAATTATATACTAATTAAACCCATAATTTATAAACACCTTCATTTATACTGAAATCGATTTCTTCATCATCTATTATAACTTCAATTTCATCTTCTATTCCTTCAAGCAAAAATAAAAAATCTTTTTCTTCAAAATCCTCAATATCAATAATAGATAGAACATCTTCAGTTGCCATTTCGAATAATATTTATATTATTTGAAATGGCAACTATCTTTGATTTGAAATCGATCGCAATGCAAAGATAAATAGCCGTGAGTCAAATTAAACAAGTATGGTCTTTTACATGTTCCATTGGGTCAATAGACAATTGACGTACGTTAAATTACAGTCTTGATGTATTTTTTTTTTGTTAAATGAACAAAAGGTTACAAGCATAGTTTCGCTAACTTTCAATATGATGAACTTCCATCCGTTTATACTTCCATGATTATACGCAAAAATTTTCTTATTTTCTAAATTCGCGACAAAAAACTTAAATTTAATCGTTGCGTAGGATCATGGCTTCCCCTACCGCGACTTTAAGAAAATTTTAACTTCAAAACTTCTAAACTCCAAAACCGTAATAGATTTTTATTTAGGGTTTTCGAATTAATATTTTATACTCAATTATTAACTAATTTATATTATTCAAATTTGAGTAAAATTATCTTTTTAATGTTATTTTTAATTTTTTGTAAGATCTAGTAAGTTTCTTTACCTAGCGTGATAAAGCACCAACCTTAATCGATTCTGCACCTACAGTGTATGAAAAAAATCGTATATTTTAATTTTAATTTTATTTATTTAAATCAACAAACAAATACATTAATTTAATATGATTATAAAACAAAGGTTCTAAAATTATCCACAAAAGCTTTTTTCTGAATTTAAACTTTTTTTCTTTTTAAGTTCTTTTTTTAAATGTTTTTTTTTTTTTTTGTCTTTTATTCTTATTTTCCTTTGTAAGAGCTTGTTTTCTTTTAGATTTTTCTTGTTTTTCTTTTTCTTTCAATTCTTTTTTTTTTCAGCAGCTTTATTTTTACGTTCAATTTTTTTTAATGTCTTCTTCTTCCTTTGCATTTTCTTTAGTTACTCGAATCTCCATTTGGGCAAAGTTACCACGCTCGGTAACCGTTCAACTTGTTTCAGACTTTTTTTTCGTAAATGGTTGTTTTGGCCATAAAATAAAGCCGTGTAATGGATTTACATCTTTTATTGTTTATTTGAATGTGGTGGATCTGTTGCTGACTTTTACCGGATTTATCAATTATTATGATTTTGCCGAATTCGCTAACATTACTAGATACATTTTCATTTTGCGTACTGCTAATATCTAAATACGATTCTTTATCGATTTCATTGTTCGATACATTATTGTTGGCTTCTATTATATTACTGGTTTGTTTGGAGCTATCGTTAAGTTTCAGTTTTCTCCAAAAATTAAATAATTCTCTGAAGTCTGTTTTTCCTCCCCATTCTCTATTTCTAGTTTTTTCCAACTGGAGCAAAACTTCAGGTGCAATGTTGTTTTAATGTTGTGCAATATTTTTCCCGCATTATTATGGCTTGAAAGATTTGTTTCATTATTATCAATTGTTGAATTCAATTTAATACGTTGAATTACTTTTTTATAATCAACATTGTTTGCATAATTTGGGAATATGCTTGTCGACCTAAATCCGTTAATAATATTTTTTTTCAAATATGTGTCCATAACAAAATTATTCAACAATATTGGTACATTTTTTCTGCGAATTTCATTAAAATCGTTATTCAATTAAAATTACCGACAAATGTTCTGCCTTTTTTTTTTTCATTAGTCCAAAGACTGACACATCTAATGGTTGTGAGATGTGTGCAGCATTAGAAAACAACGAAATCAAATAAATTCTTTCCGAAGAGCAGTACATGCTGAGCTCTTTAGACAGATGCGAGCGATGTCCATCCATGAACATATATATTGGTAATTGTGTATCAATAGATTTCAAATTTTTTCAAAATGACAGTTGATATTAGAAAAAAATTGTTTGCAGAAGTTAAAGAACGGCGTCTAAAAGGAGAAAACCTTACAGTGAGGTATGACAAAGTTATTCATTTAAAAAATGCTGTAAAATATTCAATCAATGTTCCAAAGTAAAAGCAATGCATTTTTATTTATTTAACTTTCTTTTTTTTTTATGTTCTTGTCTTTATAAATGGTGGAAACAATTTTAATTTATTTAATACATTTTCTGGTGAAAACGTACGTCACTTTTTTAAAGAACACTGATCCTGACATAACATTCTTGACAATTTTTCCTTAGAAACTAACTATTTTAAGGTTACAAGTATTCTAAATAAATCACTACATTATATGTCAATACTAAAAATAAATATTAGAAGCATGAGCAAAAACTTTGAAAATCTATAATTAATGCTAAATAATATAAATTTTAAATTCAGTATAATCTTTCTTACAGAAACCTGGTGTCAGAGTGAAGATAAGAGTAACTCTAATTTGCATTTAACAGATTATAAGTCTGTTCACCAACCAAGAAAAAACGTTATTGGCGGAGACGTATGCATATTTATTCACAACTCGTTGACGTATAAAAAAATAGATAGCCTAAATGTGAATAACTCGAATTGTGAGTCATTAACTATAGAGATAGTAAACAAAAAAGGAAAAAATTCGTTTATAACAGCTTTATATCGACCACCTAATGGCAATTACAATCAATTTGAAAACGACTTAAGGCGAATATTAATTAAAACCTCAAAAAAATATCTATACGGGAGACCGGGGCTAGTTGGCTCGGTTTTTACTCTATGAGCTCCGCAGCCCTAACGGTACATTTTTTTAAAAATATTCAAGTGTAGTCTTAAAGATTATGGATTAGAGTAACTAATAAAATTTGCATTCATTTACAAAAATAAATTCTTAGGGCCTTTCCGGGCCCTCAAAAAAAAAAAAAAATTTGCACTAACTTACCCCACCACGGGGTAAGTTGGCGCTAACTTTAAAAATGATTATTAATGTACTATTAAGTGCAAAATTAATAGAAACTTTTTTACTATTAATTTTTGCAACAATTTTATCCCAAAATTTAATATTACTTTTAGCTGGTACCAAATATTAGTCCGTATAAAAGCCAAACAGTACCCCACTTTTTATCCGTGAAAAAAAAAAAAAAAAAATTTTTTTTAATTTTTTTGTAAGAATAAATTTTTTCAATATTGTTAAAAATTAAAAAAGGAAAAAAAAAATTTATAAAAATATTTTTTTTTTTCCATAGTAAATGCTTTAAGCCAACTTACCCCGTGAAAAAGCTTTTTTTTTAATAAACAGTCTATTGATCCTGAAAAAAGGCTGCTTTGAAAGAAAACTGACTGGATATAGTAAACCAATTGTGACTGGAACTTTTACAATTTTTCATACGACTAACGATTTTCTTTGTAAAGTAAAAAGGAAGCGATGTTCTGAAAGTTACGTTTTTTTCCAAAAAACGCATAAATCTCATTATCTCCCATGTGCATGCGCAAATTCTGACAATACTACAGTGAATGATGAAATGGTCAATAAGGAAGTTTCTGTGTAATTTTTGTCACTTTCTTATGAAAGGCTCTGAAGATAAACGCAGTTCGTCAACTTACCCCTGCGGCCAATTAGCCCCGGTCTCCCCTACTTACTCGGAGACTTTAATTTAAACTTGATAAATTTAAACACTGATAATCACGTCAAAAATTTTAGAAATACTCTTTCTCGATTTAGTGCTTACGCCATGATTAACAAGCCGGCTCGGTAACTCGAAAAACATCATCTATCATAGATAATATTATCACTAATAATTATAATAACTCAACAATCAACAGTGGTATAATAAAAACGGATACCAGTGGCCATTTTCCTGTTTGTTTAACAACAAATACTAAATGCTGTATAAATAAAAAACCCATAACATGTATACATTAGGCATGTAAACAAAGACTCGATTAGGATTTTTAGACAGCTTTTGCATGAAATCAATTGGGAATCATTGAATAATTGCAATGACACACGTAGCGCATGCAATTTCTTTATTTGCGTCTTTGCAAGGCAATACGATAAAGCTTTTCCTAAAATTCAGAAAATTATAAAATCAAAAAGAGTGCATAGCCCGTGGATGACTTAAGGTCTTTTAAAATAACAACATAACAAATAACAACATAAGAACATAACAAACATAACATTAAAACATAACAAACATAACATTAAAATAACAACATAAGAAAGTAATGGAACACTGCGTTGCTAATGGTCTAATTTCTCCAAATCAGCATGGCTTTGTTCATCGTAAGGGATGTGTATCTAACCTTTTAGAATCTCGGGATATCATGACGGAAGCAACTCACTGCAGACATGCAGTAGACGTCATTTACGCAGACTTTGCAAAGGCGTTTGACAAAGTACCACATAAACGCCTTCTTCATAAGCTGAGAGCGTACGGTATTCAAGGCGCTCTTCTTGACTGGATCGCAGCTTGGCTAAGCAATCGATGTCAACGAGTGGTTATAAACAGCATTACTTCTGAATGGAAAGCAGTCACTAGTGGAGTGCCTCAAGGCTCGGTCTTGGGCCCATTGCTATTCGTAATCTTTGTAAACGACCTTCCGGACAGTATTACTCATCAAATGAAACTGTTTGCCGACGACAGCAAAATAATAGGGATAATTAAAAAGGAGTCGGACAACATCAATCGCCAAGATGACGTTGACAGAGCAGTGAAATGGTCACATATTTGGCTCTTGCATTTCAACGTTGAGAAATGCAAAGTAATGCATGTTGGGCGCGGATATAACAAGTCAACGTACAAATACTCAATGTCAAACGTCGACGGCACCCGTCGTCCTCTCGAAGAAACCGAAGTCGAAAGAGACCTTGGTGTGATGGTCTCGAATGACCTTAACGTTAGACCGCAAATAGAGTCAGCCGCATCAGTAGCGAATAGAGTGCTAGGGCGATTCAAAAAAACATTTCGCAGTCGCAGTTTTTATTTATGGCACACTCTGTATCTCACTTACATTCGCCCCCATCTTGAGTTTGCTGTACAAGCCTGGTCACCGCATTTAAAATCAGACATTGCCATTCTCGAGCAAGTCCAACATCGAGCAACAAAAACAATATCGATTATTAAACACATGACCTATGAAGATCGACTCCAACGGCTCGGTTTAACAACTCTTGAAGAACGCCGCAAAAGAGCAGATCTTATCGAGCAATTCAAAATCACTCGTAAACTCGAGCTTGTTAGTTTTGTTGTCCCGCAAAAAATTTCAAAAAGTAAAGATAAGTATATTCTAAGAGGCCATAACCATAAACTAGAACGTCAGATGGTAAAAAACTGCGAGGAGCGGTATAACTTTTTTTCAAATAGAATTGTCGCCCCATGGAATGCGCTTTCGCGAGAAGCAGTGAACGCTCAATCCATCAACGCTTTCAAAAACAACATAAGAAAGTAACTTTATAGATACAATTGCTGCTTTGTCTGTAGCTTCTGTATCTCCATGTTCGTCAGCATAGGGGGGCCTGGTGTAGCACCTCTTCATCAAATTATAAATAGATTATTGTATTTGTATTTGATCACTGAATAATAATAATAAATAATAAAATCATCAAAAAAAAAGTTTTACAAAAAATTTTTAAAAAACAAAAACTATAAAAACGAAACTAAAAAATACAAAAATTATTTCGAAAAAATAAAAAAGCAATCTAAAAAAAACTTCTATTCTGGTCTTCTCCAGAAATCATTTGGAAACGTTAAAAAAACTTGGACTATAATCAAAGAAATAACAGGGAAAACAAAAATTATATCTAGCATTAGCCCTAACGATTGAAAACTGATAAAAGTGAAATTTTTAATTAAAAAAAACTGCTGAGATCATTTTTTTATAAATGTTGGGGAAAATTTACCCAAAGAAATCTCTCCAATTAGCAATCATTCAAGTCTTTTTTGAAAAAATCAGATTTTATTATGGACAATTCCATAATAAAATCTGATTTTTTCGGAACTTTCCATTGAAGAACTTCGGAACTTTCCATTGAAGAACTTCGTTCAGCTTTTGACATGCTCCAGACAAATAAAAGTTCAGGTCTTGATAAAATTAATGCAAATGTTTTGAAAATTGTCTTTGATATTATTAAATTGAGTCTTTTCATTATTTTTAAACTTTCTTTAGAAATTTTAAACTTTCATTAAAAACGGGGACTTTCTTGATCAATTAAAACTTGCTAAAATAATTCCAACTTATAAAAACAGCGACGATTCTTTAGAATCAAACTACTGACCCATCTCAATTCTTTCCTGTTTTTTAAAGGTTCTAGAACGTATTATGTATAATAGAATATATAACTTCATTGATAAAAACAATATTTTAAATGCTAAACAGTTTGGGTTTCGGAGAAATCATTGCACTGAGCATGCAGTGATGGATTTGGCTATCAATATTTTGAAAGGATTTGATGACAATAATTATACATTTGGAGTTGTTGATTTCTCGAAGGCATTTGACGCTGTCGTTCACGAAATCCTCCTTCTATAAATTATGGAATTCAAAATTTTAATATAAAATGGCTACAGTCTTATCTACAAAATCGTAAACAATGTGTGACGTATGATTTAACTTGTACGCAGTTAGAAGTTATTAGTTGTGGTGTCCCTCAGGGCTCAATACTTGGTCCTCTGCCGTTTCTCTTATATATTAATGACATCCACTTACCTTCTAAGTTCCTTAACTTTGTTCTTTTTGCTGATGATACTTTTTTTTTTTCGGGGTCTAATTTAAAATTTGTTTTTTCTACTGTAAACACAGAGCTAATAAATCTCGTTGACTGGTTTAAAGTCAATAAACTGTTCGTAAACATTGATAAAACTAAATACATTCTGTTCAAAAAACCTTCAAAAACTGATAACATACCCCTTAAACTTCTTGATTTATTTATAAACAACATTAAAGTAAAAAGAGTTCATTCAATGAAAATTTTAGGTATAATGTTTAACGATCATTTAAATTGGAAAAGTCATATCCAATTAGTGGAAAACAACATTTCAAAAGCTCTTCGGATCCTTTTCATAAAAAAGCACCTTTGAATATAATGTGTTTAAAAAGCTTGTATTTTCATTTATTCATAGCCACATTAGTTATTGCAGTATAGCGTGGGCAAGTAATTATTCATCTTCTTTAAAAAATATTCATAGCAAACAAAAGCAAGCAAGCCGGTTAATTTTGAATGCAGGTAGATATGCAAGCGCTGAGCCTTTACTTAAAAAAGTTAATGTTTTAAATACTTATGAGCTAAACATCAATCAAGTCTGATATTTATGTTTAAAATTCATAACAACATGCTTCCAACATATTTTCAGCCTCATTTCACTTTAATTAATCACAAATACTCTACAAGAAATTCCATTGGCAATTTTCTTATCCCTACAACATCCCTTAAAAAATCAGACTTCTCAATTACATGTC
This sequence comes from Hydra vulgaris, assembly GCF_038396675.1. Classification (NCBI taxonomy): domain Eukaryota; kingdom Metazoa; phylum Cnidaria; class Hydrozoa; order Anthoathecata; family Hydridae; genus Hydra; species Hydra vulgaris. Next base: position 15,777,372 of record NC_088923.1, read on the forward strand.
GAGGACCATGTTTTTGGAACTATATCCTAAATAAAGACATGAAAAGCATAACTTCAATTGAACTATTTAAAAGAGCAGTTAAACGATATTTATTAAATTTAAATAATAAAAACATTCTTTTGTATTTTTAAAACACTTATTTATTGATTTGTTAACATATGCATCTTATAACTTATGTATATTTTATGAACTGTAATATGCTATAATATGTAAAAAACATGTAATACGTACAAAATTTGTATTATGTGTAAAATTTCTATAACGTATATTTTATGAACTTAATACGTAAAACTTTATTGAAATTTTCACGAACATAGAAGCAGGGTGATAAAACGCATTGTCTTCTACTTGCTCCTGTCAGAATATAAAGATTTAATTTTTAATTTTTACAAAAAACATTGTAAAATGATTATTTATTGACGAAATATATATAAATAGAGTTTTAAGGTTTTTCTTATCGCTGTTGTTGCATTCTTCATAAAAATTTCATCCTCTAATGCCAATTACTTTTCCGGCTTTTGGTGCTTACTCAAAACCAGTTTTGAGTAAGCAACAAAAGCACCGGAAAACAATAGCTTTTTTCGAATATTTTTTTTCTTTTTTGAATCTTGCATCCTTCTCAATCAAATTCATCCTTCTCAATCAAATTCATTTCACATAATAAATAAAGTATAAAAAACACATCAAATAAATACTTCCTAGGGTTAAATTACCTTTAATTGGTAATTTAGTTTAACTTAGATGGTTTTTTAGAGAGAAAACTTCACAAAATAAAACACTTCCGAAAAAATATTTCCATAAACGGTAAGTGCTAATTAGTATAATTTTTGTAATTATCTACCGTGTAAAGGATTAAACAATGTTATACAAAAATATTTTTTGATAAAATTTAAAATATTCAATGTTTTTCAGTTATTTTTTAACTTTTATCGAAAAAAAAATATAAAAATTTTAAGCCATAAAAAAAACTAGGCAAACTTTTTTTACTGTGAAAGATTTTTTTAAGAAAGCAATAAAAAATTATTTGCGGATAAAAAAATATCTCAAATCTTAAAAAATATATCTTTTTAAAAATATATTATTACTGAAATAAGTTAGTTTTCTATAAAACAATGCTAAAAAAATAAATAGAAAAGAACATAAAAAATTTATTGATTTTTTCGAAAACCCCGGTATGTGATTCTTCACAGTAGGGGGTACCACGACCCTATTTACCTTGGTTGCGAAGATTTTTAATTTCTTCCCAAATTTTCTTTCTTAGTCTCTTTAGCAATGTCTTCATTTATCATTCCACTTCATTTATATTCCACTTCATTTATATTCCACTTCATTTATATTCCACTTCATTTATATTCCACTTCTATTTAGGTTTTTTAAGTGAACTTAAAATTTTAATTTTATCTTGGTAGTTTAATAGTTTCACTACGATAGTTCTTGGTGTTTTGTCTTCTTTATGCAACCCAATTCCATGAGCTCGTTCCACAATAATTTCAGTTAAAATTTTAAGGTTGTTTGTAAACATTTTTTGTTCAGATTTCTCACGATCACTCCAACTTTCTCCTGGTAAATCTTTCAGACTATCGACTCAAATTTTGTTACGACGAGAGCGGTTTTTTAAGTCATTATTATTTTTATTTATATTTTAATTTCAAGATCATATTTCTTCCTTATTTGTGTGACTTCTTCCTTTATTTTTTCTTCTTAAAAGTTGAGACTTTCTTTCACCTCGTTCAAGTCTTTTTCAATATTTCGCATATTTACTTAGTTAATATTTAATTCATTTTCTATTTTGTCGAGTCTATCAGTAATTATTTTTATATTTCCGCTCACTATTTGTGTAAAGATCTTTTCTTGGTCTTTTAATAGCCATTCTGTTTGTTTAAGCAAAGTTCTTTTTTGTTCTTCAAACTTGTTTGTTCCCAGTGGGCACAGTACGTTTTTAAAACGTTCTTTGGATGTTTTTATTAGGTTTAAACCTTATAAAAACGTCTAAAAAACGATTTAAAAACGTTTTAAAAACGTACCGTGCCCACTGGGTTATAACTTTTTCGATATTTTTGATCGTTATTTTCATTTTTTAATTAATATTCTTGAAGAGCAGTCAAAAACAAGTGCGTTTGCGACAAAAACTTTTTGAGAAAAAAAAAAAATCTCGGTTTATTTTTTTGCGGCAACATAAACAAACTCGATCTGATATAAGAGTAGTTGAATGAGAATTTTCTTAGTTTTGCGAGCTTTTTATCCTGACGATGCGTTGTTTTGCGTGGTCTTCGTTGTTGCTTTTGATTCTTTGTAGATTTAGTAAGTTTATATCTCTTCATAGTTTGTACAATAGCAGACTTACCGATAAAGCTGTGCTGTCTTACGAAACAAATTTCCATTTTGAACCACTTATAAATAAAAGATTTGTAAACAGATTTAGTTTGCCAGCAAATTTTTGAATGCATCAAAACTTCTTATTTTGTAAATCAATTAAACCTAAATTAAATAATCAATACTTGTTTAACAATAATAGTAAACTTAATAACCTTTTTATTGGAATTTAATTTATTGGCTTTAGTGATATATGTATACATTTGAAGACTCCACGAGAAGAAACGGCAGTGTCACGTTTTTTCATTTTAAGATAAACTTTTAAATCTATATAACTTTTGAGAAAAAAGTGTAAACTTTTAAGTTATTTTGCGAAAATAGCCATTTCTGTTTACAATTAAAATTATCTTTATAATTTATTTGCATTAATTTTCATTTTAAGCTTTCTTTTTCAAGTTAAGTATTTTTCGGACATTCTTTTCCGGAATAACGACTTTATGTGTTTTTATATGAAGAAAAAGCTAAATTAATAATTTTTTATATTAGGTTATAAATAAAATTAGGCACGACCTTATTTTATTGAATAACTTTTCCCTTTTAATACAATATCAACCTTGCAAGAGCCTTAGAACTATAAATTAAAAATACTTTTTTGATGTTGATGACAAAGTGCAATTTTTGCAAACTTTGTCGATACAAAGGTCACAAAACTGCGTGTACAATAGGTATTTATTGCAAATCAAGCGATAGTTACGAGTAAAAGTTTGTTTACTCATGTTCAAACAGGTATTTATTGCAAGAAGCAGAGCCGCTCCAAAGCTGGCTGGGGCCTGGGGAAAAGTTTAATTTTTGAAACTCTTTTCTTCGGAAAATTTCTTTAATAATTCTCTGTAACATTAACTTTACTACATTTACTTTTCTGATGATTAAGAGGCTTTAAATTTAAATTGGTAAATAAAATTTAACATTAAAAAATTAATATTTATGCTTAATCTAAATTTTTAATTTAATATTTATATTTCAATATCTTGCGGCTATTAATTATATAAATTGTTTTAGGTTAAATGCAGAGAATAACGAAACAAGTTAACTTTAAAAAATCTTTCAAGAGATATTAAGAAATAAAAAACAAGAAAGATAAACTTTAAATTAAGATACGACGTCTGTTCATCTTCATTTTCAGAATCAATAATTCAATGAAATGTGTCGACAAGCTCTCGATTGTAAGGAAAAGTATCATTAAACTCAATATTGGATGTGAAATTTTTAAATATTTGTAGGTCTCTCTACTTCGCCAAGGAGATGCCAGAGCCGACGACAACAAGAGGGGGGGGGGGGGAAGAGCACATGTCTCCCACCCAAAAAATTGTAACTATTGAAATTTAATTGAAATCTCTCATAAATATCCTACCAAATTTTCAGAGATTAACTTTGTCGTTCCAATAATACACCTTAAATTAAGTTCGTACCAAATTCAATATCAGGGACCTTTCGTTTGGAAAAATTTTTATCCAATTTTTAATGAAAAACAAAACTTCGTTTTAAATTGCACTTTGGAAAAGTTTAAGGCGAATTTAAAACGGCATTTGCTAAACATGGACTTTGATATATTAGATTTCAAATATCTTTTTTAATATCTTTTTTGACAATTTAAAAAGGTTTGAATTAAATCACTTAAAATAATCAGTTAAACTTTTGCATTTTCTTTAGCTTATGTTACTAATGGTTTACAAACCATCAGTAACATACCATTAGTAACTAATGGTTTACAAACCATTAGTAACATACCATTAGTAACTAATGGTAACAAACCATTAGTAACATACCATTAGTAACTAATGGTAACAAACCATTAGTAACAAACGATATACATAAAAGCAAATCTGCTTTTACTTTTATATTTTTGATGATATTTATCAATCAGCCCAAATTCTTATTTTTATTGCATTATTTTTAATAAAACATGACTCTTGTTTATATGTTATGCACTTTTATACAAAATAATTTTTTGTGGATTGATAACTTTCATGATTTTCTCTTGTTTGCACTTTTTTATTTTTTAAATTATTTCGCACAACATTGTTAGCAAAAAATTATTTTATTGCTGAAATTGTATGTATTTATACTGTTTTATTTATCATTTATTACGTATGTAAATTTTAAACACGTTTTAGAGCACTAATGTAATGGGGCTCAGTGATAAGACAACTTGTCTTCTTCTTGCTCCGGCTAGGATTTTCTATTTAAGTAGTGTCTTTTTTTGTAATTTTTAAAACACGGCGAAATAAATTAATAATAAAAGAAAAAACAAAAAACAAGAAAATTACAAAAAATCAAACTAAAAACATTTAACTAAGCTGTTGGTATCGGCCGCCTGTCGGTGTGAGCGAAAACCTGAGCACGTTCTTATAACAAAACATTAAAAAAGGAACCAATAATAAAAAAGAAAACTGTATAGTCGGAGACTTAAATATGAACTGTTTTCTCTATAATGACGACCATAAAATTAAGAACTTTTATGATGCAATTTTTGAAACAGGGTCAGTTACTTAAATAAATCGACCAGGGGGCGGATCTAGGGTTCGGCGCATTAGGCGGCCGCCTAAAGAGAAACATTATATTACTATAAAGACGTAATTTACTTAACATTTTAAAATTCCATCTGGCATTTTTTATCATACACGGTTTCGGCCTTGCTGAGGAGTAAGTTAACTACGATATAAGCTTGTTACAAACTATGATTAAGCATGATGGCTTTTTTATGCATTAGACGAAATAAGTTTTGCATAACCTAATCTCGGTACGAGGTGCGTATTTTTAATCACTTTAACTAATGGAAATTAAATTATGCCTAAAGTAGTATGGAACTAAGTGGTCAATCCGCCTATTCTGATTTGGATCTAGATAAAAAGTCTGGAAATTATTTGTGCAACTTTAAAAAATTAGATTAACAAGCCGATATATTGCATAAGGACTTTACAGTTAGCATATGTAAAGTACTTTAAGTGCCTTATTAATGATGTCTGACATTTGTTATACGAATGGCTTTATAGCAAAACGATGTAGTTTTATTAAATGAAATTTGCAAGAAGTTGTCTTATGAAGTAAATTCTTTATGTTTTCTGTATAAAGAAAACCTGCATTCATCTTAAGCAAAATTTCTGTTCAGAAACAAACATCAAAAGCTTGAAATTGGATAAACTTGTACTCATTCACAAAGCTATCAATCGTTTATAATGCTTTATTTACTTTATACTATTATGCAATAAAACAACAAATTATCTTCAGTGAAGATAATTTGTTGCTTTATCTGCAATTTTATGAATTTGCTAAAAGTTTACGGGTTCTTACCACAATAGAATTGTATGTTAATGCGACGTTTTATTCCAACATCCAAAATTTAATGGTATAATTAGCAGTGGTAAGTAAAAATTTTCTTTTAATAACATTTTGAAAATCGCATTATCTAAATCTGCTATCTATCTAAAAATGTAGGTATATATTTTTAAAAATTTTTCAGTAAGTATATATTTTTTAATTTTTAAAGTTTTAAAAACATTTGCATATATCCTTATGGAGTTACATTGCCAGCTATAGCCCACAATTTTGCAGGCTTTGGTTCATAAAAAAAACTTAAAAAAAAAAACTCTGAAAATAAATTTTTTGATTAATCAAGGAAAGAGGCTTCCTGCTTTGAATTAGCCCTGGGCTCCAAAAAGTCTTAATTCACAACTGCACATTGCCATAATGTGCAGTTGATATATATCATAATTTATATGTAATCCAGGAATAAAAATGTGCAGGGAAAATCAGTTTGCTAATTGATGGTGTATTTTCCTGTCATATGCCTTCAATCGTTCATATTATATCTTGCATAAAAAATTGTACACATGAATAGGACGGAATCTTGACGTGGTTCATGTTCTTTAAACAAATACTTTCCAGACAGATACTCTTTCAACTTTTATACCGTGGAGGTGGAGTATCAGCATATATTCTGAATTTAGTTTATACTCAATAAATAGGAGTTTGACTACTATTTGTGTTCAGATTTCAAAAATAAGATATAGGTATAATTTTGATTTAATTTAAATTTAGGGATATTTTTTATGGATAAAATAATTACCCAAATTTAGTAAAGATTTTTAACATACATAGTTTATACAAATTTGACTCAGTCATAAATGTGCAAAGTAAACAGGGAGGGAGGTCATAGTAAATTAGCCGAAATGAGAATTTTTTGAAAATATGAATTCGAGTATATGGGGAAAAATTCACAATTGATAAATTTAACGGGGGGGGGGGGGGGAGTTTCTTTGGCACCTGACAGTAGTTGTGCGTCAAAGGGATAGGATTGGGGGGAGGCAGAAATTTACACAAAAATTTTGCTTAATAAGAAATAAATTCTAGATCCGCAACCCACTAGAGTAACTAGCCCCTGCAACCCACAAGAGTAACAAACACACCAACTCTTATAGATAATATTATAACTACTAATATTTTCAATAATAATATATAAATAGGTATCATAAAAACTGATATATCAGATCATTTTTCTCTATTCCTGAAACTTAATAAAACAAACCCAGAAAGAAATATAAATACCAAAAAAGTAATAAGAAAACGCATTTATAATGATACTAATATTAAATTATTTAAGACCAACTTTCATTATTGGATCGAAAAAACATAAACTTTGATGATAACGCAAATAATACTTATGAAACTTTTTTCAAAACATTTTTTTCTGTTTATGAAGTTAATTTCCCAATAATAGAAAAAACAATAACAACTAAGAATATCAATACACCCAGGATTACTAAAGGTTTTAAAAAATCATCCACAATAAAACAAAAGTTCTATACAAATTTTTAAAAACAAAAACAGCTTCAAGCAAAAATATTTATAAGAACTACAAAAAACTATTTGAAAAAATTCGCAAAAACCTGAAGAAAAATTATTATTCCCAATTATTCAATACATTTAAAAACGACGCAAAGCGCACGTGACAAATAATAAATGAAATTATTGGCAAAAAAAAATCATGCCCCGGTTTCCTGCCACAAATGCTTAGAGTTGATAACAAAAGTTTAAATGAACCAAAAACTATAGCTCGAGAGTTAAACAAATATTTCACTCATATAGGACCAACACTGTCTGAAAAAATCCCTAAGACCAAATCTTTGTTTACTGATTATCTAGAACCCTTGGATAATTGCATTTGTTCAGATGAGTTACCTTCCAAACTAATGGTGGATGAGTTTGAAAGAGCCTTCAAATCTGTTAAAAAAAAAAATTAAGCAATTGGAGCAGATCAAATTAATGGAAACGTTGTAGATTGCTTTGAACAACTTAAAGTTGTTCTTCTTAAAATCTTTAATGCTTCTATCCATAAGGAGTATTCCCAGAACAACTAAAAGTTGCAAAAATTATTCCTATTTTTGAAGAAAGGGACAAATTTGAAATCAGTAATTTCCCATCTCTGTTCCCTCCATATTTCGAAAATTCTAGATAAAATTATGTTCAACAGAATATACAAATATTTTCATGATAATGATCTTCTTTACAACAATAAATTTGGATTCAAGAAAGATAACTCAACTGAACATGCAATTATCCAATTTGTACGTGAAATATCAAAATCATTCAAAAAATCACAATATACGCTTGGAATTTTTATTGACCTATCAAATGTTTTGATACGGTCGATCGCCATATTTTAATTTATAAACTCAAATATAACGGAATAAAAAAAAAATTTAAATGGTTTAAAAGTTATCTACCTAACCAAAAATAATTTGTACCATTTAACAATGATTATCAACCCACTTTTCTTAATATAACCTGTGGAGTCCCACAAAGTTCAATTCTTGGACCTCTCCTTTTTTTAATTTTTATAAAAAACAATTTCTCCCATTAAAATTACCTCAAATCTTTATCGATCAAAAGAAATTAAAAAGAGATTTTGTTACAAAATTTTTAGGTGTTTATCTTGATGAAAACATTACTTGGAATCACTAAATTGATTATAAAAGCACAAAAGTTTCTAAAAACATGGGGATCCTATATAAATTACGAATCTATCTCAATAAGAAAGTCTTAATCTAACTTTATTACTCATTTATACATAGTTATTTAAATTATGTCAATATTGCTTGGGGAAGTACAGAAAAAAGTAAGTTGCAACGTCTTTATCTCCGTCAGAAACGCGCAATCCGTAAAATCAATTTTGCACACCGCTTCTCTTATTCGAAGCATTATTTCAATGAAATGAGAATTTTGAATATATAAGAGTTAAATGTATTTAATATTTTATGTTTTGTATATATGTGGATAAATAACTTATTCCTAGCCGTCTTCAAAGATCATTTCTCTTTTAAACCAATCAGTAAATGTATTTTGAGAAATAATAACTTTTTAAATGAATCATTTTGTCAAACAAACTTTAATTATTATTATTATTATGTATTTCGCCGATAAGAAAAGTTTACAAGTTTATGCAATACAAATATATAAATACATGGCTGGGGCAAGAAGAAGACAAGTTCTGTCTTATCACCAAGCCCCTTTAAATAAAAATGTCCATAATAAAAATACATAACAAAGTAACTAGTTAAATAAACGTTAAACAAAACGTTGCGTTAAAATAAAATAACGATAAGTAAAAACTAAAAAACATTTTACGCTATATTACAGTGTAATATATCCAAAAGTATACGAAGATTTTTTAATTAATTATTTTAATTAAATTATTTTTTTCCTAACTGGTTATAGATTTATAAACCTTTTGAATTTAAATCATAAAATAACAGATAATACACGAACAACAAACAAACAAACAAACAAAAAACATTTTTAAAAACATTTTTAGTATCTTAATGTGTCTTATATATATGTAAAGTTTATTATATCAGATAAAAAACAATGTCATAATGTGCAAATTGAAATGTATATAGAATATATATTTAAACCATATTTATAAAGAAATAGACAAACGTGATTACTCCTAATCAAAGGCTTCAGAAAAACTTTAATTCGTTGTCATTTATTAAAAGATTTTGCTTAAGTTTGTTTTTAAATTGTTTAATAGAAGAAATAGTTTTTAACTCATTATTTAATAGCGTGTTCCAAAGGTTAGGACCTCTGTTAGCAATTGAGAACTTAGTAACAGAGTAATAGGTTTTAGGTTGAACATAATTGTTTTCTGAAAATCGTGTTGGGTATAGATGATATATTTTTTCCAAAAAAGAGTTAAATAAAATAGGTGCTATTTTTTTATTAACATTAAACATAAAAATAAGAATTTGATAAAGATTTAGTTGAAATACGTTGAGAATATTAAATTTAATGAATAGAGGTTTAGTGTGTGAGAAACGATCTACATTTCCAATAATTCTTAAAGCATGCTTTTGTTTAATTAATAGTTTATTTATTTTAGTTACGTTAGTGCTACACCAGGCAACGTTTGCATAACTTAGGTAGCTATGAATATATGAAAAATAAATGTATTTTAAACAGGTTTGATTTAATAACTGCTTAGCTTTGTAAAGTAGACCAATATTTTTCGAAATTTTATTTTGAATTATATTTATGTGCTCCTTCCAACTCACATTTTCATCAATAACAACACCAAGAAATAACAATGAACGCTCTCTTATTATACAAGAGTTATTTACAACTAAAATTGGAAGATTTAATGGGATGAGTCTCTTTTCATGAAGACGATGGAAGAAAGTATATTTTGTTTTTTTTATGTTTATGGATAATTTATTTGCTATAAACCATTCACTTAGTTTTGCAAGCTCTTTGTTTACTGTTTCAAATAAAGAATTAATATCCTTATCAGAATAAAATAAGTTGGTGTCGTCTGCAAATAGGATTGAATTTAAGATACTTGAAAATTTATTTAAGTCATTTTTATAAATGAGGAATAAAAGGGGCCCTAAAATTGATCCTTGTGGGACGCCGCAGGAAATTGTCGCTAAATCCGTTTTACTATCATTAAACGAGATGTACTGTTTCCTGTTTGCTAGATAACTTTTAAACCATGCTAAGTTATAACTTATGATACCATAATTTTTAAGTTTGTGCACGAGAATATTATGATCCACCGTATCAAAAGCCTTACTTAGATCAATAAAGACGCCTAAAGTAAATTTGTTTTCATCAAAAGCTTTAAATATTTCGTGAACTAGATGAATGATTGCATGATCGGTTGAATGGCCAGATTTAAACTCAAATTGTTTATCGTAAAAAATTTTATTATTAGTTAAAAAAGAAAACAGTCTGTTGTACATAACACGTTCTAAAATCTTGGAAAAGCAGGTAAGAATTGAGATTGGTCTGTAGTTTGAGACATCAGAAGGATCACCTGTTTTATAGATTGGTGTAACCTTTGCACATTTTAAGTTTTCAGGAAAAACTCCGTGTTTTAAAGATGAATTAAAAATATGTAAAAGTGGTATTTTTATAAAACTTATTGATTTAATAATGACAATACTTCTGACATCATCAGCACCCGAACTTTTATTAGGTTTTAGTAAAGAAACTGAGTTTAATAATTCATCTTCTGTAAGTTCATGATTAGACATGACAGATTTATTTGGTGTTAGGTATGAACGAAAGTTTGTCTGAGGTGGTCCTATTTTAGAGGCTAAATTCGAACCTACATTGACAAAAAAGTTATTAAGTGTTTCTGCAACTAATGATTTATTTACAATTAAGTTATTATTAATTTTAAGATTAGTTGGAAGTGCATTTCGGTCCAGATTTTTCTTGCCAATTATCTCTTTAATAATGTTCCATGTTTTTTGTGTACTGTTGTTTTTCTTTAATTTTTCAGAATAATAGTTTTTTTTTGAGCGTTTTAGAACAAATTCAAATAAACGTTTATAAATTTTATAAGTAGTTTCATTTACCAAAGTTCTTTTTTTAAGAAACTTACAATATAATTGTTGTTTAATTTTGGAAGATTTAAGGATTCCCTTCGTTATCCATGGGTTTAAAAGCGTTTTCGATTTGACTAATTTAGTAATTTTAGGGAATGCTTCATTATAATGAGTAAGAAATTCAGTTAAGAAGATATCGTAGGCTTCATTGGCATTTTGATTTTTTAGCGTCTCGTTCCAATTTACACACGATATAAGATAATGAAAATATTTTATGGATGTATCATTTATAATTCGTGTTGTAACTTTTTTTTTATAAGCATCAAGCTGAATGCATTTATTTGATATTATAAAAATCGGAAAGTGATCCGAAATGTCCGTTTTAAATATTCCAGTTTTAATTTTTGTATTGATAAATTCATTAGTTATAATTTGGTCTATTGACGTTGCACTACCGCTAGTCACACGCGTAGGTTTATTTATTATTGGAATGTATCCACTTTGAAAACTGACATTAAAGAATTTATTCGTTTGTTTATTTACGTCATAATCCAAAATATTAAGGTTAATGTCACCCACGAAATAAACACTTTTATTCAAGTTCAATTTATTTTCAATTAAATTTTTAATGTGATCTTTAAACGCATTAATATTTCCTGATGGTGGTCTGTAAAACGCATGCACGAGAGGCTTTATTAATGATTTCCACACATAATGACTCATAATCATTTGTGATTGAACTTAAATTTGAATTAAATTTTAATAATAATGAATTCTTAATAAACATACATAAACCCCCGCCTTCCTTGCCCAGGTCTCTAATTTGGTGGACTATATTGTAATTGGGTATTTGGAAATATGAATCGTTCTCAACATTTTTGTCTTGACATCATGTTTCACTAAGACAAATAATTTGAAAATTAATTTTAATTTTATATAGAAACTGTTTTAATGATTCAAAATTTTTTTTTAATTTCCTAATATTAATATGAAGAATTGAAAATGAGTTATCATCCATTCCTTTGGTAATGTCTTTTGAGTATGGGTTATAATATAATGGGCTAATATTTTTAATTAGTTCATCATCATTATAAAAATTAATATCAGGATCAGAATTGCGATTTAAAAGGATTGAATTTTTAATTTTAAATGTTTTAAATTCAAAGTTTGACGAATCACTTTCCTCAGCCATTTTAAATAAGAGTAATTTTAAGAACAAAAAATATAAAAATTTAAAGAATTTAATTGATGGCACTCGTTTTCCTAAATTCCTTTATAATTAATTTATCATATACAACAATACAACATTTATCGTTTGTCCTGTGCAACTTTCTCTCTTCAAAAAGCTTTTTCCGTATCAACGCTGTTTTAATTGAATAATCTTCGTTAATAAATATTCCGGAGCCTTTAAGTTTGTTCGCATTTTTTAGTATTTTTATCTTATCTTTATAGTCAAGTAATTTTATCACAATTGTTCTTGGCTTATTTAAATCAGGTTTACCTGTCCGATGGGCTCTTTCTATATTTACTCCAGCTACATTAATCAATTATGTATTACCTATCGAGCGCCACACCTTTGGAATAAAATTGTTTTGCCGAATTTTAATTTTGAAGTATCTATTACTTTTTGCCTTTTTAAAAAAAAAAATTGAAAAACCTCATTCTTTCATTAGATACTATATTGAGTTATTACGAGTAGTAAAAGTTAAAATTATATTTTTTATTTTTTGTTATTTTTTATATACATGTTTACGTTTATAGAAGCTTGTTCCTACTTATTTTATTTATTGTCTCATACTTTTTACATTTTAATTTATGTTGGTTTACTCTTGTATAAAACTCTGATGAGAAGATTCTCTTGAGCTTTCTTCAGACAGATTATTTATCTTGCAATTTTGTAAAAGTTTAATACTTTTTTTCTTTTTTTTAGCTTTATATTTGTTAAATACTTATTTAAGGTTCTGACGACAAAATCCTTGCAATCTTCTTTCAGATACCTTGTTTATATTTGTTTTATTTTCTATCATTATAAGTTTATATTATTATCTTTATTATTGGTTATATAAAGCTGTTGAACGACTAACAAATGTAAAACAAAAATAAATATATTAGAAAAAAAGAATGAGCTTAAGAAGTTTTTTTTCAGTATTTAGTTTCGATCTTGAGTTTAGCTATACGTGTGTTACCTACTGAAGTTTCGCCTTATTTTTAAATTTACATGCAACATAATTCACTTTATGAAATGTTGATTTTTCATATGAATGTACATAAATTATTAATTTTCTCCTCAGTTGTTTCATCCAGTAGAGTTAGATTAAATTTAAATAGGGAAAGTCGGGTAGCCCCGAACGGTGGGTAACTCCGGACACTTGTTGTACAGTTAAAACTTAAGAAGCTATATGGCTTTAAGTACTATAAAAACATTATTTGAGTGAAAATATGGCATATGCAAAATATCTATCATTATATGTCGTAGCGGTTGTCTGGGAGTGCAAGGTATTGTGTCCCGATACCAGAAGAAAGATTTTAATGTAAACTAGTAACTTTTTATTGATTAAAGAGACATTTTTATTTACAATGTTTTTTTTTAAATGTGTTGAGACATTCCATTGCTAAATAGTTATACATTAAATCGAGGGTATACTGCCAGAACGGACTAAGTCGTTTTTCATTGTTTTGAGATAATGGCAATTTAATGAAAAAATATTTTTTCATGCAATGGTGTATATTTCCCATTGTATATTTGAGGATGATCAATAACTTGGTATGATATAGAATATAAGGTTTGGTGCGTTTTGGATGTGACAAAGCATATAATAATGAGTGTTAACATATTATAATGCATATAATAATGATGTTGACAAAGCATATAACAATATTGTTGACTTAACTCAAAACCAACAAAAAATGACTTTGTGCATTCTGGCAGTAAACCCTCGATATTTGTGTCACACTGGTCAAAAAAGAGGTAAAATTAGTGTCACACTGGTCAAAAAAGAGGTAAAATTAAAAAATGACTTAGTGCATTCTGGCAGTAAACCCTTGATATTTGTGTCACACTGGTCAAAAAAGAGGTAAAATAAAAAAGAGGTTAAACTATGTGTCAGGGCTCCCCTCCAATTTTGAAACATGCCTTTTTTTCCAAAATTTTGTCTATTATGTTTGTATATTATTAAGGTACACAATAATTATTTTTTTGTTTCTAATTCAATTGATAAATGTTTATACTTTAAAAAAAGTCTTTTGACACTTTGTTTTCTGTTAGTACATGTGTACAATTTATTTTTTATTAAAGCGTTCGGGGCTACACGACTTTTTTCTATCTATTGTGCTAATATTCAAAAGAAAACAAAGAACTCAAAACAGAAAATTTTTTTCTATACTAAAACACATCTTTAGTCTCTAGAGATGTGTTTAACGATAAGAAATGCATAATTACTGGCAATTTGGTATATTGGCTTTAATAACTTTGTTTTGTGTGAAGTGAAATTCATGTTCTTCATGGTCTTCGTTGCTCATATATATATATATATATATATATATATATATATATATATATATATATATATATATATATATATATATATATATATATATATATATATATATATATATATATATATAAAACGCTGTATATGAAATTTATACATATTGTATCATAGTTGTTGAGAAGAAATTAGTGATGATGTGAAAAGAAAAAGCATTGGGGGAAAAAAATGCAACTATTTATGTCTAATAAATTTTATTTACATTACATTGTTTTTAATTATTCAAATATAGTTTAGCAATTTAACCCACTTGATAAAAGTTTATCAGAACTCCTTGAACAAATTCGTTATAAAGCACTACAATTTTTAAATTTTGAACAAAATTTATATGTATTACATTAAATAATTACTTATTTCTGCATTGCTCGATGAAAAATCTGAAACATATAAGGTAAAAGTTGTAGACTTTTCTGTTTTTACAAATAAAAACTAATGCAAATATTGTTGAATTAAGATGGCACAACGCCATCGCCCAGTTTAGCAACAATAACATTGTATTAGTCATGAAATATTTTTTTTCTTTCATAACTATTCCAAAAGCATACTCGGTTATAACTAATGGAAGATGAAGAATTACTAACGACATAGAAATCAGTAAAATAGTTCTAGAAACCTCTTTTTCTAGTAAAACGTTTCTCTGAATTTGAACGTTGTTGCTTTTCAGTAACTTTTTGGATCTGTATAATAGTGAAATATTGATTCCAGTGACGATTGATAAAACTAGAGTTCTATGGCCTCCTATAGTAAAGAAGAGAACAGATTGTTGAAACGTGTCTATTGAAGTTTCTATAAAACTATACCACAAACCAAATGCAAGGCTTGTAAAAGCACA
Organism: Hydra vulgaris; assembly: GCF_038396675.1. Taxonomy (NCBI): domain Eukaryota; kingdom Metazoa; phylum Cnidaria; class Hydrozoa; order Anthoathecata; family Hydridae; genus Hydra; species Hydra vulgaris. Next base: position 15,792,953 of record NC_088923.1, read on the forward strand.
ACCAACTAAGCAAGGTAATAAGTAACCACGACGACCATGCCACGATATTTTTTTGTTAAACACAATAATAAAACGGTTGATTGATATCAGTAAGATAAAAGAACTTGAAATACCATTTAGAAATATGTTCCAAAACCAAATTATAGACAAATGGAAGCAAACTACTTGCTCGAAAATGTTTATTATCAATACAGGAGTAAGAAATTGTACAAAAGCTACTAATAAATCAACAAGAGATAAAGATATTACCAATTTTTCGTACGTTGTGTACTTCTTTATAGACCTAGCTCTATATAGGCCTATTACAAGTATGAAATTAAAAAAAAATCCAATCACCGCACTAATCACAAGCCCTATAGCAAGAGTTGTGCTGGCTACTCCTTTCGCGGATAGTGAATACTTATAACGGCAAAACGTACTGTTGTATGTAATCATTTTGGTAACAATTTTATTTTTAACAAGTCGTTATCAAGTATTAGTATGATCATCAATTATCTAATTTAATATACTAGAGATTATGATCAATGTAATCTGGAGTTTGTTAAAATTTACACAATAATTTGTGCCAAAATTTATTTCAAAGATTGTGTAAATTTTACGTGCTACTTTTTGAATTTTACATTTATTTGTTACATAATCAACGAAATTTGTAAGATTTCTCAGAGCAGATCACTTTTAATTTTTATTGTGATTATCTTATCGTGATCAGAATCTCATAAATAATTGAAAATAAAATTAATTATTAACTCGCTGCTTTTTTTCTTAATATCTTGACTCCATGTTATGCCAATAGATTTTATCAGGTTTTGAGCATGAAAACAATTGTTTATACTGACTCTCATAAACTCTGAGGAATTTTTTAAAGATTTTTATCTTTTTCTTTTTTTGTTTGTAAAAAAAAAAAACTTTTTATTTTATTTTAAACTGGACTCAAATATGATAATCAGTTGATATAGATTATGTGTTATTTCTAACCTGCGTGCACCCACAGATGTTATAGTTTGTTAAACTTATAGTTAATATTAAATATATATATATATATATATATATATATATATATATATATATATATATATATATATATATATATATATATATATAATATATATATATATATAATATATATATATATATAATATATATATATATAATTTTTCTAAATTTTTCAATACCTGGTCATAGATACAAAATTATTCTGAAAATTTTAGCTCAATGATTTGCAAATTTCGCTTTTTACTATCATTTTAGTAAATCAATACTATTTACATACAATATTATTGCAAGAATATTTTAACCACATAACATCAAATTCTTTAATATTTTTTTCTCAATAAATAAAAGTTCGCTTTTCCTTTGTAGAGTTATAAAAAAATTCAGAAAAAAAAAAAATTTGAAAGATCAATTCTTGGAAACGTCACGAAATTTAAATTTCTACAAAATTTCTGAAAATATCATGACAACGATTTCTGAAAATTTTTTAAACAGCGATTTTTAAAAAAGGTATTAAAATCAAAATTTCTTCTAGTATTTTAGCAAGCTAGCCAGAAAAAAATAAAGTGTCTAAATAAAAATTATAAAACCGTGTGACATAGAGGGCACGCGACTAGGTTGATTATCTCTCCCTCAAAAGCTCTGTGCTTGCATACTCTACACATCCAGAACTGATACTCTAATAACGGACGACCACTAGCTATACATACACTAAATTTCACATCGCAAGCGGGACATGTAGAACACCTTTAGTATAGAAAAAAAGAAATTACAAAATTAAAAAGTGTAAAGTGCTCTACTTAACATAAGTAAATTAAAAAACTTTCTGACCAATCAGGTATTCGAGTACTGCAACTTGTGCACTCCATTTGATTTGATCGTCCGTCTTTGGGATTGTGCCTAAAAAAAAGTTGAAAAAAACATTTACATACAGATTTAAACAATTCTTTATTTTTTTAGCTTCTTTAAAACTATTTTTAGTAAAAAGTGCCTCGTAAAAATCTTTAAAGCAAGCTCTTCATATTGATTCCTTTGTTCTTCAGTGAGGCTTTCTAGCAATTCTAGCTTGATAAATGACTAAAAATTAAATAAAAAATAATTCTAAATTTACAGACCTAGTAATAAAATTCACCTATACAAAATTTACAAAGTGTATAAATTCACCTATACGGTCAAAAAGCTTATTTATAAAATTACCTTGGAGCATACATCAAAAGCTTCATTGGCACAAGCGATTAACGCTATTAATGAATGAGCATCCACCGGGTCAATAATGTCGTCATAATCACGCAAATGCATCACCTAGAATTTTAAACATTTTTAGACGTAACTAAATTCGTTGAAAACCTACCCGAACGAAACTACAATCATAAATACATTGTTTCTTAGATATATCAAATAAAAAAGAAGAAATCGTAAATAAATCGTATACATTTACGATCCCTTTTTAAAAAGTATAATATACCGTTTTAAGTGCACTTGATGGATAACCTTCATAAAGTTGTCGTTGTGCAAGTAAGTAAAAATGGAAAGCCTGAAAATAGTTAAAAAATACTTTTTCTAGAAAAATAATGGGGAGATACACCTACAGGTAGAGACAACAGCGGGGGGAAATTGTGGTAATGTATTTAAAAAACAACGCACTGCTAAGTTTTAAAAACATGAAAAAACTTCAAAGTTTTTTCATGTTTTTAAAACACTCGACAGTTACCCCATTATATTTAGAAGTACACATAATTTTATAAAACTTTTTTCAGTTTTTATTGACAAGAATTTAAATGGTTATCAAATTAATTCTTATTTTAATTTATTATATATTTTTTAGATTATATAAATATTTGCAAATGAAATACTAATAGATATTAATTTAATCGACCAAAAATTAAAAAGTTAATTACAGATTGTTCAGAAGTAGATTTAAAAACACGTGTACAAATATCAATATTTAAAGTGGTATCTGTTAGCTGTATAATATTTAAAATGGTTTCTGTTAGCTGTACAACATTTTTGGGTGTGTTTAGCCAAAGCATTTAACCTCAACCAATTTCATGCACAACTTGCATTTGATAACCAACTTTTTTACATTTACTCACTGTGTACACATACATGAGTTAAAAGCATATACATGCGTATATGCTTTTAAATCATGTATATGTGTATATCCAACAAGTTAATTACATAACCAAGGCCATTAATTTATGTTATATGCTAAAAACTAAAACTGTAGCTGTAGTTTTTCTCCCATCCAGAATCAAATAGTTTTGATGGGATTGAGATCAGGTGGAATTGCACAGTATGGTATAGCATGGTATGCAATATTACAATGTTCTCACTGAACCAGTGAGATTTATTTCATGATCTACTGCGCTGCGTATTTCTAGCTTTTGTTATAAAAAAATGTTTGCTAGTAGATTTCAGCTGATTCTTTATCTGTCTGGATTTCTAATATGTAAAAACTTGTTTTTACATATTAGGTTAATACATAACCTAATATGTAAAAAATTGGTTATTACATAATCAATTTTTTGCAACAAAACATTTTAAAAAGTGATTTGTTACAAAATCTTTTGAATAACTTACTGCTGAACTATTCCTCACAACTTAACTTGATCCGTCACAAAAAGAACTATTATTTTCAGACAGAATAAGAATAATACAGAAATTGTTTTTTAAATACAGCTAGCTGATGGTGTGGCGAGATCACTCACTCATCCTATGAGAAAAATGCATAATGCATAACCACAGAACAACAACGTAAATCATATTATGGAATGCACCCGTTGTAATCATATCTATTATATCAGAGAATATAATACTTAATTGTGAAGAAAGATTTTAAAAAGGGTTAATAAATAAATTATTTCTTATTTTATTTTCAATAAAATAATAAGTAATTTATTCATCAATAACATACTTTATTTCCTGCATTTCAGAGCAAAAAATTGTATTAACATGAAAAATAAGGCAGCAAATGTAAAATGAATGAAATGAGGTTAAAAAAAAGATTGTGGTAATAAGAAACAGGTGATTTTCATTATTTAGAGGTAAAATCAAAAGATAAAAAATAAGTAAAAATAAGTAAAAAAAAGAAGTGTCAGTGTGGTATTTCAAATTTTTTTAAATGAATTTAAAATATTTGAAATATTAATATCACTGATAGTAAAAATATTAAACTACTATTTTGAAGTTTTAGTTTATAAGTTTATAAGTTTTGGAGTATAAAACTCATAGCATACTAATATTGAAATTTTTTGCTGCAAAGCAAAAGTCAATTTCAGGTGCTTCAACACAATAATTTTATACTTTTGAATTTTTGATAACTCCTTGTAGAGCAATTTATCTGTTTATTGAAATCAAATTTAGCATACAAATACTTCTTGAACTTGATACCAAATTTATTTAGATATTAAAAAACTAAAAAGATTTTTTTTGTTGAAAAAGCTAGTTTTATTTAAAAAAATAATCACAAACCTCAGCTCCTCTCCAAGCATTATCAACTAATAAAGAATCTCCTTTTGACATAAAATCTTCTTCTAAGAGACCAGCTAGAGCTGAATATGATTTCCCTTTTTCCAATGCATCTTTGGACGCATTTTCCTTCATTAGATTATGGTAAGACTCTACCTAAATATATGCCAAAATATTTTAACAAAAAACTAAAAATCATAAAAAAAAATTAGTGTAAAATACTCACAAGTAATCCTCCCAGTACATACAGCTTTTTTGCTCTCATAGGATGAGTGCGTGATTTTGCCACACCATCAGCTAGCTATATATAAAAAACAATCTCTGTATTATTTTAAATAAAAATTTCTCTATTATTCTTATTAAAGCACTGTAATTCAAAAACAAACTTTATGGGAATTGTTAAATTAATTGTTTTGATAAAAGTTAGGCTTGTATTTAAATGGTCAGTATCTTAATTAAATGGTCAGTAATTTAATTAAAATGGTCTAATTTTTGGTCTTTTATTTAATGGTCAAAACCTTACTCTTATTTATTTTTGACCATTTTACCAAACTTATAATCAATATATTATATAATATATCCATTACAATATACAAATATATTGCAAGTAAATTATAATTTGATTATTAAATATATACAATATTGATGTTAGTGTTATAAACTTATTGACAATGATGTATTGGTTTTATTGATAATCATGACAATGAGTGATCAACCGAAATTCTGTTTCGGTTTTGGTCAAAATTCCAATTTAAACCAATACCAAAATTTCAGTTACGGTACTTTTTATAAATTTGGTAAAAACCGAAATTTTGGTTGAAAAACATACTGAAAACCAATATTTATCTTATTTAGAAAAACAGTTATTTTTAAGAATTTTCACAAAATATTTTGAGAACTTTCACAAAATACCTCAAAAAAATCTTGTTTTGCAGAGAAAATCTGCCCATTGTTAAATTTTGCTATTAACTTATATTGCCGACTTATGTATTAAATCTTAATTTGGGATACATGCGTAATTAATTTTAACATAATATAAGTATAAAAAAACAACAAATGTAAAATTGCATTTTTAAATAAATTTTTTTAATAAAATAAATTTTGAATAGCCGAAATTTTGGTATCGGTTTCGGTAAAATATTTGCCGAAATTTTGTTTTTGGCACCAAATTCAAGTACCCAAAATTTCGGTTTATTTCAGTTTCGGCTTTTTTTCTGTTTCAGTAGATCATTAATGACGACGAGTAAGCAGAAAAATTAATAAAAGCTTGAGCCACAATCAATCAATTGGTTGGTTTTAAACAATCAAGAAAAGTGTTGAACTCAAGAAGAGAAGCTCTCTCCACGATATCTACTTTACACTTGTAATGTTTGGAGTCTAGTTTCTAAAACATAAATTATTTTTTTACCTATCCATTGCCATTTATAATACATGCTCTGAAATGTTACATAGTATACATAAACTATTGATTGACTTTTGAAAATTTTTTAAATGTTTAGACATTACTTTTTTATAGAAACTTGTTACTATAAATAAATTTTGATAATAAATAAAATTATTATCACTTTATTAAATAATAGTGTCATTTTAGTATTATTGTTGTTGGTGTTTACTCTAAACTTGATTTCAAAAAATAAAACAAAATTAATACAAAAATACCAGTAATTAGAAAATCTGTACAGAGTATTATTTATTTTTCTAAATACTCATATTGATTACTTTTAATAAAATAATACTTCACTTGATAAATAATTTTATAGAATTGTTCAGTTCCAATTTGCCTACCTCAGCAGCTATTGTTAGAGTAGTGGCATTGCAATCAAGAGGACTAAGATTTCATGCTAACTCTAGCATTAAAATCAACACTGGTTAGGAAGAAATGAAAACTTCCACATTAAATCCATTGTGCTGTGACAAATAAATTAGTGAAATTAATTAAAAAATTATGTAAAATTGTAGAATTTTTTTATTATATAGAATTAATTTAATTTCTTTGTTCATTGTCATGACAAAGAAATTAAATGCCAGTATTTCTACAATTTTACAGTTTACAGTTGAATACTGTTATAGTGGAACAATCTGATATGAAGAATGTGAAAAACAAAACAAAAGATAATAAAATAAAAAAACCTGAAAAAGAAGCTTGGCAGCATCCACAAAATGATTTGCTTTTCTGTATAGTTCGATTGCATCTAATATTCTGTTTTTTTCTAATAAGTGAGTAGCATACTTTGAAAGAAGACCACTAATTTCATTGTGTTTGTGTTCTTTGGCTAGTTTTACTGCAAGATCCCATTGATTTAGAATGACACATGTCTCTATTGCCAGATTAATTTGGTTGCATTTCATATATGCCATCACAGCATCTTCACATAAGCCAACAGCACCAAGCTTATCCCCAATCGGCTGAAAAAGTTATAATCAATTACCTAAGTTTTTTAAAATGAGATTTTAAACACTCGAGTAATAGGTAATTGATGAATTAATGGTGCAGTAGTAAAAAACACTTGCTTCATAAGTAGTATGAGTTCTAACCCTAACACATCCCTAATAGAAGCAAGTTCAATCAGGGATATTTTTTCTTTGTACTACAGACTTGTTTGTTAAGTATCATTAAAAAATTCAAAATATCTGATTTTAATTGTAATTTTTTATTTTTAAAAATAGCATTCATTAAATAATTTTAAAAGACCATTATTTTATTGTAAATTATATCTTAGAAAAAAATAAAAAAAACTTATTTATACCTTTAGTAGTTTATGATTATCTGGCAGCTGCTTTGCAAAATTAGACATGCCGTTATAATCTTCTAGCATATAATAACATTCAATAATCCTGTCTTCATTTCTTCCTTCTGTATAATACTGGATGGCATTTGCCCATTTTTGTCTATCACAATAGTAGTCTCCAATGGCATTCCAAGCTTTCTCCAGCAAAGTATCATCTTTATTTATATAAAAAATAATATATATATATATATATAAATAATATATATATATATAAATAATATATATATATAAAAATAATATATATATATATAAATATACACACACACACATGCAGTGATGAATAGACCTATTTTTAATTAGTCCCTAAAAAGGGAGACTGAAAATAATGATTTAGCTAATATTGGTTGCCTGCTAAAATTTTAAGTTGTCCACTTTTTTTTTTAATGTTTATCATAAAAATGCTTTTATTTCAAGTAGATAACTTTTTAAATAATTTTGATATATATTATTCTAACCTGAAACATAATATCTTCAGAAACATAATTTTAATGCATATTATTCTAACCAAAAAGCAATAAATATGAACATACTATCAATTTTGTATTCAAAAACTAAGCTTTCTTTTGATGGTTGAAAAATGCAGATTTTCTAATTTTATATTAAAATATTAATATATTTTTTAAATCATATTTTGATTAGGTATTATATGTGAATAAATATTATATTTTATGTATAACTTCTGAAATAAGAATTTCCTTCATGAGATTTAAAGTGCAAAAGATATTTATACTTTCAAAACTATATATATATATATATATATATATATATATATATATATATATATATATATATATATATATATATATATATATATATATATATATATATATATATATATATATTAGGGTGTCCCAAAAAACAACATTTTTGAAAATAATCTGCTCTCACCCCCTAAATGTGTTCTATCTCCTACAAAAACACTAGGTTGAAAATTTTTTTGAATAAAAAATATTTTAAGGGGTCCCTCAAGAGCCTCTAATATTTAATGGGTCCCTAACATTTTCATAAAAAAAGTTTTTCAAAAATATGTCAACCTGGTACTCAAATGAAGCGAAATTATATAAAAATTTCAAAAATAATATTCATTTTGAAAACTTTAAACAAAATTATCATAAAAAATACATTTTTTTCATTTTTTGTTAAAAAACGTAATGTTTAATGTAATAAAACCATAAATAACAATTTTTTTTCAAAGTAAATATTATTTTTGAAATTTTTATATAATTTCGCTTTATATGAGTACCAGGTTGACATATTTTTGAAAAACTTTTTTTTTTGAAAATATTAGTGACCCATTAAATATTCGAGGGTCTTAAAATATTTTTTATTCAAAAAAATTTTAAACCTAGTGTTTTTGTATGAGATAGAACACATTTAGGGGGTGAGAGCAGATTATTTTCAAAAATGTTGTTTTTTGGGACACCCTAATATATATATATATATATATATATATATATATATATATATATATATATATATATATATATATATATATATATATATATATATATATATATATATATGTATTTTCATATATACCAGTGGTGTACACTTGAATTTTGATCACTCAAAACATTGACGCTCAAAACTCTCAAAAAACGGGCGACGTCAATTTTTTGTGTTGCTTGTCACCTTTTTTTTTTATTTCGCATTCAGTGTATTTCATGTACAATAAAGTCAATTTTGAATATTTATTAAAAACTATTGATAATATTCACTATTCTAAATCTAAAAAAATCACACTTCGGCGTGAATGACTTTAGTTTTCTTACTTGCTTTGAGCGCTTTAACAAATTTTTTTAAAACACAATAAACAAGTAAAACAAGCCTTTATAAAAATGAAGTTTACAAAAATACTTTTAAGGTTTAAAATAGATTTTAAGGCAAAAAAAAAACAAAAAATAAAATTCAAAAATGGATTTTATCATTATTATTATAGTTCTATCATAATCATATTTGCTATCATTGCTCTTCAAAAAAAGTTTAATTCATTTCGGTTTTTTAATGCTAAATTGTGCACAAAATTTAATTTAGATCTAAATTAAATTTTAAATTAAATATAATTTGTTTTTTTAAGTAAATTTTAATGAATGATTAAACTTATTGTTTACCGCATATTGAAGTATGACTGTAAAACAATAATCCTGAATCCTGAAAACTCAAAGTCAGAGAGAGCAACAAGTTTACAAATATCGAATTCATTTGTTCTTTTTATGTAAACTTTAGCTGAAAAAGCTTACATAAAAACTTTAAACTAAATAGTTCAAAGTGAAAGAGCAACAAAACAATACGATTTGAATTCATTTGTTCTTTATTTTGTTCTTTATAAGTAAATTCTAACTAACCACTTAAATCATTTACTTTCATTTTTAAATGTTAATTACTAAAGTCTTTGTAAATATTAAATACAGAAAATATTTTAAATTTTATTTATATCATTTATAATAGGAAAAACTATAAAAATAAAAATTTTTCTTCTTAAAGAGTTATTGAATTAATAAAAAGATAAAAAATAAAGAAAAATAATTGAGCTGCTCGTTTGGGCTACTCAATTATTTTTTAAAATATCTGAATATATTTTTTATTTAGATTGAAAAAATATATATTTTTAATCTAATTTACTCTCAACAAATCTGTATGTTCCAAGTGATCAAAAGGAGAAGACATTTTGTCATAACAGGAGCATAAATTTGAGTCGTCAGCAAATAGAGCTACTTTAGATGCAAGATTTTCCGGAAGATCATTAATATATATAAGAAACAATACAAGACCAAGGGCAGAACCTGAAGATACCCCAGAAGTTACTAGAAATGAAGAAAATTGTTGGTCTTCAAGGATGACTTTAATAAAGCAGTTAGAATGAAATGATTTGATAATCTCTAAAATTTTACAAGGTCACCAGATGAAGCAAGCTTATGGAGACGATCAGCATGCCAAACTATATCAAAAGCTTTAGATATGTCAAGAGCATGTTGATTTGAGTTTATTTTATAAAAATGCTTTTTTTACTATCAAAAAAATAACATTACAATATCTTTATAAAGTTATTTTATCCAATAATTAAGTCATGTGATGCACCATGCTGTGATGTGACCATTGCTGCATATGACACATTACTTTGAAACAATACCTTTATACAATGTCAAAATTGGTAACCAAAAACTTATTTTATTCATATACATATCTATATCTATCTATCTATCTATCTATCTATCTATCTATCTATATATATATATATATATATATATATATATATATATATATATATATATATATATATATATATATATATATATATATATATATATATATATATATATATATATATATATATTATATATATATATATATATATATATATATATATATATATATATATATATATATATATATATATATACACATATATATATATATATTAGGGTGATTCAATTTTACCCATTTTTGAAAATCAAGTCGGTCCTACCTGTAATGGTTGACCACCAATATAAAAATAATTTCAAATTATTTGGAATCACTTTATTTTGTATATAAAAAAAACATCACCTGGCAATATAAACATTGAAATCAAGATGTGTAAATATAATATAATGTAATGCCATGCATAATCATAATATATAAATCATGTTATTTATTTATCTGCTTGCCTATTGCTTTATAGGCTAGCTGCAACTGTTCCTTGGATTCTGACCCACATAGCTGATCCTTCTTTGCTGCACACCTAGTAGAAGTTTTTGATGATCATCCTTACTAAGAACATTGTTCACAAACTCTGATACAAGTTTTACAGCCCTTTCAGAACTATCGCTCACTACTTCAAGTTTACTTACAAAATTGGAAAAATTTTTGAACTGGTCAACATAGCACCACATAGGAGCAGGACAGTTTAACCAAAGTTGTCCTACATTCTAATCAGGTTAAGTAAACTTAAGATGAACCAAAAGTTGTCTCCAATTAATGGAGCAAGTCCCGGTGGCTCTTCTTGTTTAAAGTTCAGCTATTTTATAAAGTTTGACTTTATAAAAGAGCTGAATTCTCTGAATGCTGAAACTGATGAGAAACTGATTTGGAGAGTAATGTTTTTGCAATGTTTTTTCTCTCCACATCAGGAAGGTCAGGGACTGGGAGAGTAAGTGGAACCAAGGTTTCATCTACCAGGTGTGTCTCTGCATTGACATCATTGTTCTTTCAACTCCATGTAGAACTCTCTTGGAACCAGAGTGGTGTTTCTCCACACTTTTTTTGTATTGCACCATTTGTAAATAGGCTTTTACATCCTGGAATGGTGCAGCTGAGGGCAATGGGGTTCTCAGAAACCAGACAGAGTAGAAAATTGAGATAAATTCTGCCATTGACTTTTTTTCTTTTTTTTTTGGCAGCTGTCAAATTATAGGGCAGCTGTATCAGTACCTGAATCTTTAAATAGTAAATGGCTTTTGACATAAACCTAGCATGAGAAACACAGCCTGGAGCTTGAATTTTGAATACAATTTCAGGACACAGATACATTAGGGTAAGTTCCAATAATTCCCTATAATCCCTTCTGGGAAATGTCAGTGTTCAGTGTATACTTGCAAATCTGGATGATTTCCTCAATCTGGGTCGTCAAGAAAGTATTGCTGATGGAATTGGTACCAAACCTTATCAAATTGGAAAGATCAACAGTTTCCTTTATGCCATTCCAGTTTATCTGAAACCGTTTAAACATTAAACTTTCTGGAGCTGCTGTTTAGCCTAAGTTAATTTGCTCCCAGAAATGTTTGAGATGTAGCTCATATATATACCACCTGCAGGCAAGCTCTAATAAAATTGATTCCTGTCTTTGACTGAATCTAATATTGGTTCCTGAATGCCTTCCAGTATTTGGGGCATTGTGTCAAAACATAATCCCATCACATTATCACTTATTCCATAGTCTTTCAGTACATTATCTGAAACTTCATACTGAGCAGCTCCAGTTCCATGTTCCATAGCTGGAATTCCAAGAAGCTCAATTTCTCCATCAATATTAGCTTAAACAGCAAACCTGTCTCTTTTTTCTTTCTTCCCATCAGTGATATCTTCCATAATTTTTCCATCAAAGTGAGCTATTATGGGGAAAAGTGCTTTCTCAGCAGCTTTTTTAACCCCCATTCGTGCTGTGCAGCATTTTGCTGGATGGTTTTCTTTTGTGCCAAACAGTTGATTAAGACAGTGAAAAGTCAACCACATTTCCACTTGAACTAACAACCAAATCTGTACACACATGCAGCAAATCTCTGGAGAAAATATTTTTGAAAGCTGAAACATGGCAATATCTTACACAAAATCCTTGACTAACTGTGGTGTGTCATTACTTGGACATGGTTGGACGAAATCAAAAGAACAATCTGAGTCTATGATGGTGTTCATATCACTGGTTTCTGAGGAAAACTGAAGCTCTGTGGTCAAATCATGTCTCTGAGCAAACTGTTCAGCACTAACTGTACATGTTTCAATCTTCTCTGCTCTCTCTTCTCAATTCTCTAATTATATAGTTTGTCTTTTTTACCCAGGGTCATTATACAACTGGCCTTTTGATCTCTCAAAAATTTCATAACTGTATTATACAAGTCCTTATTAAGGCTGATCTTCTTTAGAATATCTTGGATATTTGGTTTAGCAATCCAGAAAACTTTCTTTTCTTTTTGAAGTTTTGTCTAGCTTTTACTGTTTCTTTTGAGTGCTTACACTTTTCTTTAAATTCTCCAAACTGTTGATCAGATCAGTTATATGCTTTCTAATAATAAATGTAAAAGGTTTATAAAATTATATATTATACTAAATTTTTGTAGTGTATTTTATAACAACTTATTCCTTTAATATGAATTAAATTTTGGTTAGCCTACCTTATAAATGGGTCAGTGAGTATAGCATCCTTGTATCCTCCGTCTAACCAAGGTTTCTTAACTGCAAATAGAATACAGTTTTCAGGACAACTATTAAGACCAGAACACTTAGCTGTCTGATGTCTATAAAACAAACAATCAATAAAAAAAAGTCATTTTGTCGCCAGATCTTCTAAATTCAAAGAGGAGAATATGTCTGTATTTGTTGAAAACATTTCTGGTAGGTTTTCTTTAAGATCCTCTTTTTCAAAAATATATCCTCTTGTTTTAAGTCTTGTCAATCTCGGCACCTTGATTTCTGAAAATTTTAGTCTAAGCAGTATTTTGATTAAAAATAAAAAAAACAAGAGATATTCATTCTTTGTTTAAATCACATGTATTTTACATTAATAATTTTGTATATAACCACAGACCGTATACCTGTTAAAAATTGTTATGGAAACAACAAATACATATACCCCAAAACACCAAATCTAGAATGAAATTAAAAGGCAAATATGGCAATATGTCTGTCCATAAAATTAGCACAAAAACAAATGAATATTCCAAAATATTCAGAAATCAAAATGTCATGATTTGAATATTTATTTTGTTTGTTTTTTCTAAAGAAAATAAAGCACTTTTAAATAATATAATTTATAATGCAATTTAAATAATTTGAAAGGGAGGGATGGGGGGGGGGGCGTCACCTTTCAATAAAGAAGGAGGAGGGGGGTAAATCCCTGAGAACCAGGTGAGGGGGAGGGGAGCAACGTGCCCCCTTCTATATAATGGTTAATAATGCTTCGCTCTAATATCAATTTTCAGAATTTGGCCTAAATATGAAGAATAAACCAGTGTCAGTTGTATATAGTAATGCGTCATTTTACTTAAAAACCCTTCCCTCTCCCCTGTTGCACCTCATAAATTTTTATACCCCCCCCCCCTCATCCGTATGTATGCATAGTGATTTTTAACTCCCCCCCTACGGTGGTTCTACCTCCTCTCCTCCCCTCCCCCTTATAGCAGTAGGCTATAAGATAGCCTGCTGCTACAAGGGAGTGCTGCTACATCAACTACCTTATAGCCTGCTACTACAAAGAAGTGCCGCTACATCGACTGAAGATTTAGTTGGAGCAGGCAGGGTGATTCATATTTTTACCTAAAGTTTTTCCAGATCATGTGGAATAAAAACCACCATATTTCTTTTTGGTCCTACCCTACTATTAATAAATTGTTTAAATTATACCATATAAAAGAAAAATTAGCTTTGTGAATTGATTTTAAATGTCCCTGCCAGACCTCTTAAATTTGATATGTTTTTATACACAAATTGGACTGTCAGGGACCTCTAAAATCATCTGACATCAAGATTTTAAAATTATTTTTATATTGGTGAATAAAAGATAGTTGATGTAACAGCACTCCCTTGTAGCAGCAGACTATACGATAGTTGATGTAGCAACACTCTCTTGTAGTATGAAGATAGTCAATGCTACAAGGGAGTCAAGTTAATAACATTCTAAATGTTTAAAAACATTCAGTTTTTAAAAGCATTCTAGTTATTAAATTTGCGTTTTTGTTGTTTTTTAAAAAAACATTAAATTTAATTAGTGTCCTCAATTAAATTAATGCATTTTGTTATATTCTAACCTTAATTACGTCAGTTTAAATACCATAGAAAAGCTAACAGCTTTTTTTTTACCACAAACTGTATATTTAACGCCTTTACTATAGGTATATATATATACCTACTATAACATATTTATATATTTATATATAAATATATATATACAATGCTGGCTCCATGAAGGGACTTAAGGGAATATAGTCCCAGGGTCCTGAGCTTTTGTAGGGCCCTCAGGGCCTTTTAAAAAAAAGAGAAAAAAAGACAAAAAGAAAAAAAGCAGTAAAATTTTAAAACAACTATTTTCGTTTAATTTAGAGAGTGAAAGTGTTACTTTTTAAATTTTTATAATACTACATTTATTTTGTTTTATTAAATCATTAATAGTTGTTTCTATTGCTCTGTTTTCAAAAATAAGTAAAAGGTGAAGAGTTTTTCATAAGTAGTAACAATTTCTTAGTTTCTATTAGTTACATTTTTTCATGAAACGTGTACAAAGATATATAATTGACAATGGCACAGAAAACAAAGTGGAAATGTTGTTATTTTTTGCTACATGTAACTAATAGAACAAAACTTTTACTTTGAGCAAATTTTACTTAGAGTAAATTGAATTTTGACATTACATTTGGGCTAAAAAGCCAGGATTTTGTGACAGATTTTGCATGTTCTTATAAGCTGAATGAGCATCACCTTAATTTTAATTGCATGTCTAAAAGCCCAAGATCTGAAAAACATAGCTATAATAATATTAATAATATATTACATCTATTACATTTCTGTTACTTATTCTTAAATTTTTAATCATTACTATAATTTCTTATTATTTTTGTTACTGCCTGACGTGTACAAAGATATATAATATTAAACGTGTAAATAAGATATATAATATTAAACGTGTACAAAGATATAATATAGAACATAATTATTTCCAATTTAAAGAAAGCAAAGCATTTCTCTATATCATCAGATTTAACCCCTGATATTGATCACATTGATCAACTAACTATTACTGTGAGATTTGTTGACATTCATTCCTATCCAGCAACATCATGGCATATACCTAGCCAATATACTCTTTGAGTTTTTAAAAAGTCATGATTTAGACATGAATTGCATTGGACAGTCATATGATAATTGCTCTGATAAGACAGGAAAGTATAAAGGTCTGAAAACCTTCATTTTAGAGAAGAATCTATTAGCCCTATTGGTGCTAATGATGTCATGGGCATTCTTTGAATTTAGATGGACACTCTGCTGTTGAATCCTGCTTCTCAGTAACAAATTTTTTTATGTTAATTCAAAAACTTTATTCATTCTTTTTGGCAAGTGCAAAAAGATGAAATTAGTTGAAATTACCTTCGCTTTTTAAATAAATTGAATGATTTGACAGGATATTTTTTTTTGATGTGTCAGACTTAGTGAAAAATGTATCAATTGAATTACAGATGTTTGAGTTCATTGAAAAGTTAAATTTACAATCAGTTTTTCCCAATTTGGAAACAGCCCTTCAAATATATTGATCGATGATGGTTTCAAATTGTTCAGGTGAAAGAAGCTTTTCTGTACTGAAAAGAGTTTTTAGAAAGTCATGTAAATTTACTAAACAGTAAAAAGTTATCTAAGAAGTTCAACAGAGCAAGAGAGACTGAAAAATTTATCGATTCTTGCTATTGAAAATGACGTATTTGATGGGTTGGATACAGCAAGCATCATCGATAAATTTGCACATTCAAAAATAAGAAAGAAAGAAAAAATTTCTTAATTATTCAAACTTGTGTTTTTATTCAGACTATTTCAGAATTTCTTAGTTATTCAAATTTGTATTTTTGTTCTTGACAATATATTTTTGATTTGGACTTGTTTTATTTTTGTAGTTCAGTTAATACTAGGGTTCTCAGATGCACTTTATTTTGGGCATTAATGCCTTATTTTTTTATTCCACAAGCCGGCACTGTATATATATATATATATATATATATATATATATATATATATATATATATATATATATATATATATATATATATATATATATATATATATATATATATATATATATATATATATATATGTTATACAGGCCTTGTTACGAGATTTCGCTGCGTAGCGAAAACGCGTAGCGCATTTCTAAGTAACTCAACTCAGCAAATATATTTTGCATCGTTAGAAGTTATATTGCGTCACTAGCGTCTTTTCAAGTACCGCATTGTAATTAAAGTTATTTTATTAACGCGTTAAAAATCATACAAACAGTTTGTTTTTTTCTCACTATAACAAAAGTTACAAATAAAATCTAAGTTCTTATTAAAAAAATCATTTTTATTATTTTTTTCAAATATGAACTAAATTTTATTTTGAAAAAAATATTTTTTTCATGAAACGTAAAATGTTTGTTTATTTTCTTATGATTTTATATTTGGTTTTTGGTTATTTTATTAACTGTTAATACATTTTTTCTTATTTAATTTGTGAACTCTTTTTAATAATGTTTTTAAACAATAAAGTTTTTTTTTGTTATTTATCAGTTACCGATAACATATTCGTGATCATAATTTATTTTCATAAATTAAATGAACGTCATTAAAACTTTACGTTATTGAATTAACAATAAACAAAATATCTTATTAATAAAATATTTACATCAAAATAAATCGTGCATTTTTTAAACTTATTATGACTAAAAATAATTTTTATATTTAAAAGGAATTTATATATTTAATTCCTTAAGATAAAACTTAAAACACTTTTTTTTTTTAACTAATTTTTAATAACAAAAAAAAAAAATGAAACAAACTGTTTCTTTAACAAAAAAATCTATTATTTTACAATTGCGGTTAAATGCTTTTACTTACGACTTTATTTCTTCTGAATAAACGTCACGTTAACGGTAATCAAAAGATAATTTAAATATTCTAAAAGATATAAGTTTTTGCGTAGCGCAAAACTGCTGAACGCGTAGGCAAATCGCCTTTTCGCAAGCAAAATGCGAGCTGCGTAGCGCTTCTTAACAAGGCCTGGTTATATGTTATATGCTATATATGTGTATATATGTGTATATGTATATATATATAGTATTAGAAAAATTAGTAATCCTAGTGAAATTTAAAAATTTACAGGTTTTCAGGGTGTCTTCACTTATCATGGCTGTCCATATTATGAAATTTTTTCATTGTATTTTTTTTATTTATGTTTCTTTTTTCATCTCAATTTTTACACAACTTTCTGAAATTTTGCTGAATATAGAAGCAAGAGATGGAAAAGTTATCTGAGCCCTCAAAAAGTTAAACAAAACAGTTTTGATTAAAAAAAAAAAAACTATAATCTAAACTAGAAAGAATAAGCTAAAAGTCCACCAAAGTTTTGTCGCCAAAGTAAAAAAAAAAAGTTGAAAATATTATTCTACTAGTTTCAAGTCATATTGGAAAATGTGATCGTAAGCAAACAACAACACCTTTAAGCAAACACCAACACCATTATTAACACTGATGTTGGTAACCATAGGGCTTTATGTGTAAAAATTTCTTCATTATAAGCAAGAGAAGGTTTTAAAGTAGAAGGACTGCAAACAATTTTGGTTGAAAGAAGTCTTAAAGAAACCAAGACTCACACAGAAAATGATATAGGTGTTCTTAAGGCCTGGAAATAGCCCTGATATGAGCCCTATTAAATTGCTCTTGGATGAAATGAGGGATGAGATTTGCAAGGAACCAGGTACAACAAAAACTCAACTGACAGAAAGACTCATCCATGTGTGGTTCCATTAAGAGAAAATACAATAACTTTGTAAATCTTTAATTAGGGATATGCCAAGAAGAGTATAAGCTCTGATTGATGCCAAACATTATACAAATTACTAAGGATATAAACTACTGTATTATCTTTAAATAGTTGTGAAAAAACTGTTTGTGTACTGTTTAATATGACTTTATGAATTATTAAGCAAATTTGCTATTTACTTTTACAGTGCTGTTTATACAAATATCTTTTGTGTACTTAGTCTTAAATGAAATATCATTATTAATGTCACACTGAATCAGCTATCTGTGGGGGCTTCAGTAAATCAAATAGATAGTACTATTACTATTACTATTAGTAATAGTACTAAGTACTATTACTACATCCAAAAGTTTTTGTTTTTTTTTGAAAAACGTCTTGAATTAAATCCACATTTTAAAATTTAAAGTGCGCAAAATATATTAGGACAGTACCAAACTATATCCACCTAAGTGTGTGCGTGCATATATATATATATATATATATATATATATATATATATATATACATATATATATATACATATATATATTATTATATATGTATTATATATACATATACATACTATATATATTTACATATGTGTGTGTGTGTTTACACATCATTCCATAAACTAACTGAAAATACTTTAAAAATTGTAAACAATGTAAAAAATTTTTAACCTCCTCCTCCACCCCATTTCAGTAACTGAACAACTCTGAACCAATCACCAAGTTTAGAACGTAACTCAACAGCTAAATCCCTAAAAAATAATAAATATTTAATATACAAATAACATAATAAATGAGTATAATAAATAAAATGTTACTTTTTATTTTAAAAAGTGTTTTTAAAGATTTTACTCTTTTTTGAATACTTTCTATAATTCAAAAAATTAATAAAAACAAAACAAACAAAAAAAATTGAAATAAATAAAATAATTGTGTAAAAGATTTTCACAAAAACAATTATACAACTACTAACTTGTACTAACTTACAACAATGTTTTTTTATCAATTGCATTAATGCAATAAGTTGCAGATTGCATGCATTATTTATTGCATTAGTGCAAGAATTATTGCATTAATATAATACTGTAAAGACTTTCTGAGGACAAAAAGTTAATAATGCATTAATTTTTAAATTGAAAAAAAAAACAATATAGACAAGCATGAAATGATCGAAAATTGTGTAAAAAAAGTTGTAGAAGTTGTTATTCATCAAACGCCACTTTTTTTAAAACAAAACTATAAAAAATAAATGTTTTTTTTTAAACTATATTTAATTATATTTATTATATCTATTTAATGATATTTAATTTATATACTTAGGTCGTTAGGAAAGTTCGTAGAACTCCCCTATTAAAAAAAAAGAAGAAGAGGTTTTTTAAATTTTATTTTATCAAATGTTCAAAATAATGTCCATCATTATCTATACAAAGTTGCATCCTTTCAAGCCATTTGTCAAATGTCTTTTTATACTCTTCTTTGGGTATACTTTAAAGTAGCTTCGTTATGCGAGTTTTTTGACTTTTGACGTCAGTATCGTCATCAAGATTTTTTTTTATCAAGTTCAATAGCCAATAATCGGATGGAGCTAAGTCTGGTGAGTATGGTGGGTGGCGAATTATTGTAATTCCAGCTTGGTTTAGACAATTTGTGACGGTTTCTTGTCTTAAATAAACTTGTCTCAAATAAAACCACAGCTTATTCCCTGTAATAATATCATATAGTCTCCATGGACCGTTTCTGAAAAGGGCTAAATTTTCCTTACATGCCTCAACTCTATTCTTGCGATTTTAATTGGTTAACTCATGGGTTATCCAACGTGATGTTAGTTTTCTTTTTTTAAGTGCATTGTGAATGATTTCGTTGATTATAAAACGATTAATCGATGTCAGGGCTTCAATTATATTATGTGTTGCATGCAGATTTTCTTCAATAATGGCTCGCACACGTTCAATATTCTCAGCTGTATATGTGGTTCGAGGGTGCCCTGAGCGAGGATCATCTTCGAGACTCTCTCTACCATCTTTAAATAAAGTAGCCCACTTGGCAACTGTACTATATTTTGGAGCTTGGTTACCATGAACTAAAACCAACTCATCGGATATGGCTTGTGCTAAAACTCCAAGTAGAGCACAGGTTTTAATATATGCTCGATATTCAAATTTTTCCATTTTAAAATATATTTTTTTAATGTATATAATAAAATTTAAATAAAATTTTTAATAAACATTCAAAATATTTCAACAAGTACTTAAAATGTTCATAATTAAACACAGTTTAAAATGATATATAAATATTTAATTATTTCCTGTCTCATTGTATCTTTACAGATGAAGTTCTACGAACTTTCCTAACAACCTAAGTATTTAATAACTTTTGCTACTTATATTGATTTCATCTGAAAAAAATAGCTTTATAATAAGTATAAGCAATTATTTTTGCTGTAAATGGTACCTAAGTCTTTAGATAACTCAGCCATTGATCTAATTTTGCTTAATAAGAATTTAGTGAATAAGTATTAATTACACTTTCTGGAAACACATTTTTACTCTTAGGAAACAATAATTTCCAACTCATTTTAGTAAGTAACTATCTCTAAAGTTTTTTTTAACTTAGTTTTTAGCAAATTTACCATTCCTATTTTTATTTATTTAAATTTAGCATACCAATTTTTAACAAATCTATGCAATTAATTAACTCTGAAGCTATTTTTACAAAGATGCAACTCAAATTTGTGTTTTATAATACCTACTATTTATTCTTGAAGTGATACTACTATTTATTCTTATCTTGATAAGAAGCCAACACTCTCTGATTGCTTGGAGGGGGTATTTAAGCTTGAAAAGGATCTCATTTCTGCTACAGCATGAGGCTCTCAGTGGTTGATGAACTTTAACTCAGATAAAACTTTTTTTTTTCAGCTAATCGTTATAACAACAATCTTGATCTTGCTATATTTGTACTCAATGTACTTAATGAATCTACCCTTAGTTGCCTAGGATTACCTCTTATTTTTTGACCTTTTTTGGAAACCATATATCAAATCCATTTCAAAACTAGCATCTGTTAAGATTACATGTCTTTATCGTGCTTGCCACTTTCTTACTCCAGATTTGATTCTTTACCTCTATAAACCTCAAATCCGCCCTTGTATGGAATGCTGTTGTCATATCTGGAGCAAATCTTTGAATGATGTCCTTTCTCTTTTAGACAAGGTGCAAAAATGTATTGTAAACATTGTTGGACTTGCTCTTGCAGCCAACCTTCAACCATTATCACATCGTTGCTCCCCTTTTTCTTCTTTTCTATAAATACTATAATGGGTGTTGCTCTAAAGAGCTAGTGTTTCTTGTGCCATCCACTAAAATTCATTCTTGTGTAACTAATCATTCAATTAAATCTCATCCTTTTACTGTAACTGTTCCTAAGTGCTCCAAAAATTCCAAAAATAAAAAAAGTACTTTATAACCATCACAAATATTTCAAATATTTAGAAAAAAAAAAGAGATTTAAAACTAAAAAAAAGTTAATCACCAACGATCCATATCCAGATACATTTTTTCTGCTTCGTCATACCGTTGGAAGTAGACAGCAAGTTCAGCATGTTTAATATTTTCATTCTTAAAATAAAAATGATAAGTAAAGTCTTCATTGATTAAAAACTTGAAAAATTTTCAATTAAACAAAAAAATAACTTTAACCTTACACTGTTTGAACTAATATTTAATATTTTCAAAAGATACTTAAAACACTGAATATTTATGATATGAATTTCTAATTTCTGGCGTTCAAAATTTTTAGGCTTGTATCATAAACCTAAAGGGTATCAAACGACAATACTTTGTTGTTAAAATTTAATAATTAGGGCTGATTTACTTCAGCATTATATTCAGTTCTAATGTTCCTTTACCCATTTTGCACTGATATACGTATAAGATAAAGACCATTGCAACAATAGTCATAATGAACTCTGTTTTTTTATTTTCAGTTTTGTTTTGGATATCTTTACTTTTGATACACTATCTATTTTTTCCTGCTGCAATAAAATCTCCGATGAAAGTAACTTCACCAATTTTTACCAAAATATGAAAAAAAATTTGTGAAACTTTAGACTAGATTTTTTTAGTTATTATTAGATGCTTCACTATTTCTATCTTGAAGCTATAAATACAAACTTTCCAGTATGTATTTATAGCATTTTATAAATTTGTATGATATCAATTATTTCCACATAAATATTGTCAAGTTACTGTTTAAGGTTTTATATAAAAATGACACTTTAGCAACTTTATACCCTGGCTTTTTTATATCATAAAAACAATAATCAAAAACCAGGCTACCAAGTATTTTTTTACTTTACAAATATTTATCTCTGCTCATAGTATCTGAAACAAATGGAATATTTAGGTTTGTTTGATTGCTCCAATAGTCCCCTTCCAGTATCACAAAATAGTATCTAGAAAAAATTAGGATTCCCAGAAAGCTTTTGATGTCAGTTACAGAGACATCAAAAAAGGCATTCTTATCTCTTCTAGGATATAATTTTGTCTGTTCTAATATATACTTACATATATCATTAGTAAAAAATAGTTTCCAAATTTAATTTGTGGTCAGTTAAGAATACCTTTCATTCACATTACTTGATAGCTTTTCTAACAAAGTAGGTCTTGTAAAGTTAATTCTTTTTCTCCATCTTGAATCAGGTAAACCATTAAAACCCTGAGAATAATCTTTATCAACTGAAGAACATTATTCTCATGTTCAAATTCTTGTTCAAACCCTAACCTTTTGTCGCATCTTAATCCTAAATAACAGGAGGAAAAATGAAACTGTTGCTGCCTTATTTTATGTTTTCAAGAAACCCACAGTTTTTTGCAAATTAACTATTTAACATGGTCCTTTTTTTTCCAAACTTAATAAAATAAGCTATTAATATTCAAATTAAAAATGAAAATATACAATTATGAAAATATGAAATATAAGTTAATTTAAATATTATTTACAATGCCTAAGGCTCCCATTAAGCGGTAAAAAGGTTAAATTAAACATTAAGCAGTGAAAGGCTAAACTAAACAAAAGGAACTTAAATTCAAAACTTAAATTTTTCTATTTGTTGTTTATTATGTTTATAATAAAATAGGTTTTTTTATTCATATATAAAATGCATATACTGGATTGCTTTAAGACAAGGCATACTTCAATAATGATGAAAAAATCTTACATCCTTGTGATGCTTTGTAAGCTGTTTTACAAACTTGATACCATAATAATCCTGACAACGAACAAAAGCCTTCTCTGCAACTTCTAAATCCAGCTTTTCAAGTGCTGATTCTGCTAAAAGTCTCCTATAAAGATAAAGATTTTAAAAGTCTCCTATAAAGATTAACTTTATCAGCTTTTAAAAAGCTTTAAAAAATTAATAGTAGAAAACAAACAGAGTAACAATGACTTTATAATTTTTTACAAAACACCTTATGCCAAAATAGTTTTATTAAAAAAGTTATGGTTTTACTTAACAAGTTTCGCTAAATTAATCTATTAACTTTATAGAAATGACTTTAATACACATAATAAAGATCAGTTTTAATACATATAATAAAGCTATTATATTATATATATATATATATATATATATATATATATATATATATATATATATATATATATGTATATATATATATATATATATATATATATATATATATATATATATATATATATATGTATATATATATATATATATATATATATATATATATATATGTATATATATATATATATATATATATATATATATATATATATATATATATATATATGTATATATATATATATATATATATATATATATATATATATATATATATATATATATATTATTCATTTCAATCAAAAACAAACATTAAAAACAATATTTGCCAAAGCTTTTCACTTGTTTTCTTGTCTTTTACAGTAACATTGCACACAGGGTAGGGCGGGTAATATGGACAGGTGGGATAATATAGATATATTGAATTAGTATGCATGGAACAAGTTATCTTTTCACGATGCTCAAATATACCAACAGTTTACTTACATAATTAGCTTATTTTTTTTGCATTAACAATGTATCTATTTGTTTTAAATGAATATTTAATCAATAAAATATGTAATTTATTGAAAAACATAAATTTTTTTGGGTTTTACAACTTTTGCCTGCAGACTCCAGTCATATTACTTAAGAAAGTATGATGATGTAAAAAGATGTAACAACATGTGTAATTTAATTTATAATTTCTCCCACCCATATTGAAAAAAATAGCAAAAATCTTAAATGAGGTAAAATGAATACATAGGTCAAATGATTTTGGGGTAAAACGGGGTAAAATGGATATATAGGTCAAATGATTATGGGGTAAAATGGAAAGGTATATTATTTTTAAAATACAAATAAAACTATTTTGAAAAATCATAGATCGCATAACAAGTATTTATATATTTATGCTCACTTATGCTTTTTATTTAAAAGTATATATTTAACAGGTACATTTTATAACAGTTGTATAAAATGCTATTGATTGATTTACAATTAGAATCATAGTACAATTTTTTACCTAAATGACAAAACTGTAACCCCCATCATAACTATTATATATCTGATTTTTTTGAATTTTCTGATATTTCTGATTTTTCTATCCCACTTTAATTAATTTATTCTATAATATTTTAGATAAAATATATATTGTTGAAAAATCATTAAAATTGTTCTAGATTATTAATGCAGCACAATTAATAAATACAATCACAGTAAATTAATGACCGTAATACAACTTGTTAAAGCTCAGTATACAATGTATCAATGTTTTCTGGAATTCTATAAGGAACGTTAAACAGAAGAACTCACAATCAAATTTAAAGAATTGACAAAAGAATAGGAAGTGGTTGTGGGTTTGTTTCAAGTAATACAGAGGCATTCAGGGTTTAATAGAAGCCCTGTTTAATCAAAAGTTTAATAGAAGCCCTGTACTTAGCTGATAAGTGTTTTCTACAAGATAGAGAAGATATTAAACCGATGGTAAAATCCTATGTAACATTAACTGGTAAAAAATCTTTAATTTAGATGAAACAAATTTGCGGACAGATCCCATTGCTGGAAAAAACTTTGTTCAGAAAACATCAAAAACAACCATCATGCTGTAAATCAATGTATACTGTCTTGTTTTGTGGATCAGCAAATGGCCAGTTTCTACCTTCTTTTGTAGCCTACAAAGCCCTCCACCTTTATGATTCATGGTGTAAAAATGGACCAGAAAATGCTATGTATGGTGTAACAAATCAGGTTTGATGGAGGACTATCTTTTTGGATGACAGTTGATGAAACTTGGATTGACAGACTTATTATATATGTAAAGGATTTAAAAAAGCCTGTTTTACTGCTGTTTGAAGAACGTAATAGCCATTTAACATATTCTAATGTTACAAAAGCTAAGGATAACCATATAATTTTACTTTGTTTACCTCCACACACATTATAACCTTTTGAAGTTGGTTTTTTTGCTCCATTGAAATGTCATTTGAAAAAGATCCTTAAAAATTGGTTAAGAGAAAGCAGTCATAAAAATGTTGATAAGTCTTTATTTCCAACTTTGCTATACTCTCTTGTAAGTAAGATAGATAGCTAACTTCTGAAAAGTGGTTTTAATAGTAGTGGTCTTTACCCTGTTGATAAATCAAAACCTATGGTGAAAATAATGAACACCCAACCAAACCACCATAAACTAGATAAGTTTAACAAAAAAGAAAATCATGTTGTAAAAAACCTACAGAGAGCAATTGAGTCTGTACTTACACCTACTCCAAGTGAACCTATATTGGCAGCACTTACAAATGTAAAAATAGGTAAAGCACATGTCTAGGCAAAAAAAGGGGAAATTTTAACAGCAAATGATGTTGAAGCCACGTCAAAAGAAGATGAGAAAAAAAGTGTTGTTTTAAAAGGAGTATTAAGTTAGTTACCAAAAATATCTTTTTTTATCTTCAGTGTGAAGTTATTGTATTAACTCAAAATGAAAAGAAAAATAAGAATTTTTTTTATTGTGGCTATTAAATAAAAAATTATGTTTAATCTCTATCCATATTTCCCCACCTTACCCTGCTTTAAAACACTTTTTTTTCTCTATCCACTTCAGAATGCATACCCCCCCCCCTCCTTCACTTTCATACACCATGTTCCAACACCTATGCAGCTCTTGCTGTTAGCAAGAGCTGAATATGTATTAAAATAAAAATAAAAATTAAAGTCGAAAAAAACACTCTGAACTTCAGACTCAACTAAATGTTTAAAAAATACTCTGAACTTGTTTCACACTCAACTAAATGTTTAAAAAATACTCTGAACTTGTTTCACACTCAACTAAATGTTTAAAAAATACTCTGAACTTGTTTCACACTCAACTAAATGTTTGATTCACAGCTCAACCTCCTAGTTCAAATCATATTTGTTAAATAACAAATTTACAAACACATTTTATTATACTTTGACAATCCATATCTCTTTTTTTGTTTCGACTCTTCCCCCACCATAAACATAGATCCACCCTATTTCTTGTTTTATTTTATTATTTTCTTCATGACATGAACATAACACAAACTTTGGTTCAATCACTTTCTATTACCTATTTAATGTCTTACAAGAAATTTAAAAGGGTCATTCATGGAAAAATAACAAATTTATAAAAGTAAAGAAAGTAATCAGAAGTGCATGACAAATACATTAAAAGAAGTCAATCTTACCAACTGATAATTAGGCTACAGATTTGGGGATATTTGGGGATTTAGGAAATATCAGTAGTAAAAGATTTTAAAAAAACAGTATTCAGAATCAATTTTGTAAATTCTATGTACAAATTTCACTCTGTAAAAATACTTACAACCTATTATAATTTTCATTTAAAATTAAATTTAAAACTATAAAAACTTTAATGTAAAATATAAAAAAAAATTCTATAAAAAAAAAAACACAAAAACATTTTCTCTAGTTACGTCGCAAAGAAAATTTTTTTTGTTATGGTAATAAATAAAAATATTTTTTGGATTTTTGTAATAAAAAATCCAAAAAATTTTGTTTAAAAAATCACAAACTTTTCAAAAATGTTTTCGTCGAAGTTAAAAACTTTTTATTTTCAATTGACAAATTGAAGTAGTAAATTTACTGGATTTTTTTTTCTTTTTATCAGGCTATTTGATAACATTTCTAAAAATGCATACATTGATCATATTTCATTTAAAGTTCTCACTGTGTAATATGCTACCTGAATGATAACTTAAAGTGCCCTAAAGGTTACTTGAAATGAAAAAACTATTTTTCACTAATCAGCAATATGATTGTTAATACATATAATGACAAATAAATGGAAAAAAATATTATAACTTGTAAATAATTTAGAAAACTTTTCCTTATATACTGCATTAGGAGAGTTAACACTACTTAGGTGATGGAGTTAACACTACTTAGGTGATGGAGTTAACACTACTTAGGTGATGAAGTTAACACTACTTAGGTGATGGAGTTAACACTACTTAGGTGATGGAGTTAACACTACTTAGGTGATGAAGTTAACACTACTTAGGTGATGAAGTTAACACTACTTAGGTGATGGAGTTAACACTACTTAGGTGATGGAGTTAACACTACTTAGGTGAGCCAAGTATGTAACTATTAAAGACTTTGTAAAAAATGTAATATCTATTAACACTGCAATATAAAAAAAAAACTTAAACAGCCAATTAAATTACCCACTTTCTAGCATTCCCTTAACTAAAAACCTGAAGACAAAAAAAGTTTTAAAGTTAACTTTTCCTTTATTTTTAGATGCAACAAAGAAAATGCAGCAGGTCATTTTAGATTACATAACCTGATTCCAGATAAAATAATATCTTTTCAGATTAAATGACATTCTTAATTAATGATAACCTCAATCTATTGCTGTTCATGTAAGCTAATGTGAACACAACAGTAGCTTCCTAAAAATAGATCTTTTTGTGTTTATATCTAAAACTACATAAGAACTTTATTCTAAAAATATGGTTTAATATTAAATGTAGAATTATTGCAATTAAATAACTCCTATATCTTCCAACTTTAAAATTAATTCTCATACCATAATCTTGGATGAGGATTGTCAACAATAAATTGATAAGCATCATCGATTCCAACTTTTTCGAGTAAATCCCGACTATCGCGTAGAGACTTGGGAAAAAATTGTGAAACATTAATGCTAATTATTGAAAACATACCTAACAGTATTGTAAACCAGCTTGAAAATTAGTTTTCAAAACAAAATTTCAAACTGAAATATTCAAACAATATCATGAACAAACCTTTGTCTCCATTTCTACAATATGATCTTTGGATGGATTATCTGGGTTCTTAAGACATAAAACAATATATTTATTATATTCTGCATTATATTATATGATTAAATTGGTACAATAAATTTAAGTAAATTAAGTATTTGTTTTATTATGTGTACCTTCATTAACTCATCCAATAAAACAGCTTTTATTTGCAAATCACTGAACTTACATATGTATCCAGAAGATGTAACAGGTTCCTAAAACACATATTAATCTTTAAAAGAGATAAAGCCAAAAATTCCAAAACAAAATTATTGCACATTTATTAAATTATCTTTTATTTCAAGAAGTAGCTTTATACAACCTTTATCCAGGTTCTACAAATAAAAAAAAAGTATAAAGATGGCACATAAGAAGGAAACAGAGTTTAGATGAACATAAAAAGGCCCATTTAATTGTGCCAAAATAATAGCCTTTAATGAATGAAATATTTTAATTTAATAATTTGAGTAAAATCTAAGTTTTTAACAATACACATATATAGAAAAAGTTTTAAATTTTTAAAAGAAAAAAAAGAAAGATGTTTATGCAATGTGAGAGCTTTGACAAAGAAACTCATGTAAAAGTACTATCTGTTATGTAATGAGGGCTTGGCTTTGACAAAGAAACTCGTGTAAAAGTACTATCTGTTATGTAATGAGGGCTTGGCTTTGACAGAGAAACTCATGTAAAAGTACTATCTGTTATGTAATGAGGGCTTGGCTTTGACAGAGAAACTCATGTAAAAGTACTATCTGTTATGTAATGAGAGCTTGGCTTTGACAGAGAAACTCATGTAAAAGTACTATCTGTTATGTAATGAGAGCTTGGCTTTGACAGAGAAACTCATGTAAAAGTACTATCTGTTATGTAATGAGAGCTTGGTTTTGACAGAGAAACTCATGTAAAAGCAATACCTATTATGTAATGTGAGAGCTTGGCTTTAACAGAGAAACTCATGTAAAAGTATTTGAAATAGATCTGAAAACTTGCTTCAACAAAGTAAAAACTATGAATGAACTTGGCAGGTATTAATTTGTTTAAGCAATTTATAAAATTTAAAACTTGAGTTTGCAAGTGTTGCAACTTACATTTATAAATCACAGTAAATTTGAAATTTAGAATTTTTGTTAACTCTACAACTTTGTTTTAAATTTATAAGTACATTTATAATTTAAAATATGTAATATGTGTATATATAATATATATATATATATATATATATATTTATTGTAAATATTTTTATTTAATATATATATATATATATATATATATATATATATATATATATATATATATATATATATATATATATATATATATATATATATATATATATATATTTATATATATTTATATATTACATTAAAATTTTATTTTTAGACTGAAGTATTTTAAAAAAGTGTCTAAAATATTATTATATATTGCAGAGTAAGTGCACTATATATACAAGTACGCAATGAATGATAAAGCAAAATAATAGTTATACATGTCACTAAATCTTTAAAACAACAATTACTAGAACATTAGAATGATCATATTTATTATGGAAAACACTTTTGTTAATTCTCTGAAAATTTAATCCTGCAAACACTCTGATCAATCTAATTTACTTTATTTTAAGATATGGCTTCACTTATTATATAAAAATTATAAAAACCAAAATCACACTGAAAATAATATTAAAGCTGTCTCTGCAAACAAAACTAAAAGAAAAATCAGAGAGACGATTGTCAATTGATCTGTATACCCATCACTATAGAGATATAGATGATATTGACTCCAATGGGCTCCAAAAAGTTTGTAGTTAAACTTAAGCTATTTGATTTTTCAAAGATTCGACAAGTTAGTTGAGGTAAAGGATTGTGCAAGCTTTGCAACCAAGATCATTTAGCATCTATTCCATATATAAGGCATTAACATGTTATAATGGCATCTCCAAAAGTAATTAAAAAATAAAGATAAAAACTTCCACATACTAAAAGTACTCTATAAACTGAAAGACGCAATATACTTTCTACACGAAGATAACAATCAACTATGCGATTCGAAGTAAAGCATTACTTATAGCTAAGCAACCACTTGTAAAATAATTTAACATGTTAATTTTTTGAAGAGCTGTAGACTTTTATTTTAACAAAATAAATGGTCAAATAAACTTATATATAACTATATAACTTATGCAACTTGTTATATTAAAATGTTAGAGATCAGCATCAGGTAGGCTAAGAAAATTTTGACACTAAGGTTTATAAAACATAGAAAAGTAGTTAGCGATTTTTTTTCTACTTCAAATACTATTAGGTCAGCAGTTAGTTCAGCATTGCCAAATGCTGATTGTAATTCTGAGGGCTGTTTATATATATATATATATATATATATATATATATATATATATATATATATATATATATATATATATATATATATATATATAAAAATATGACATATATATACATATAAAAGTTATATATATATATATATAAATATATATATGTAAAAAATTCAAAAAAGTTATTATATATATATATATATATATATATATATATATATATATATATGTAAAAAATTCTATATTTAAAAAATACCTCAGGTTCAAGATTTCTAAATATGTACATTCTATTTTTTTCCATCATAGCAAACAATTCTGGATTATCCTAAACAAAAAGTTATAATTTAAAATTTTTTTTATTAAATAAAGATTTTTTAAGGACTAAAAAAGTATCAACATTAAAGATAGCAAATATAAAAAAACAAAAATAGCATACATCAGCCCATTTCATATCCCACACATCTTTTCTTTCAAGCTTTAACTGTTCTCCAACTTCATCATGACCTGTTTCTATATCTGTACGTTTTGTTTCCTAAAACAAATTCCATTTAATGTAAATTTTAAACAATAATTACAAAATAGCAAACTTTAGTAATAAAAAATTCATTTCAAAGAAATAAAAATTAGAACAAAATACTCAAACTTACAAAATCAAAAAACGTAAGAACTCCTAAAATATCAATAATTGCCATTCGCCTAATAATAGTATCAGCATTACTATTATTATTTATTATTACTATGATTAGTATCATTATTATTTTTATCATCATTATAGTTTTAATAAAAATAAAATTATTAAAAAGATTTGTAAGAAGTATAAGTATAACTAACAATTAAGTATATTTTAAAAAATTGAATTTTGCAATTTTTTAATTGTTATTATAAAATTGCCTATTATTGTTCTAGTCTAAATTTCATAAAATACAAGTAAAATAAATAAAAACAGATACAACTTGTAATCAGAATAAACACAATAAAATTTCACAAATCACACAAGATATTTTACTAATTTTACTTACATATAAATCCGCATAAGATATATTCCTATTTTAAGTTACGTATAAATCAGCATAAGATATATTACTAATTTTACTTACGCATAAATTAGCATAAGATATATTCCTAATTTTACTTACATAGAATTAGAGTTGAGTGACATTTGAAAAGGTCGACAATTTATTAGATGTTTATTCTCTAAACTCACTCTTGGAAGAGAATACTTATGAATTGTACCTGATATTCTACCCTAAAAAAATTATATATGCATGTATGCTTATTATAAGCATACATAAATAAATAAATTAATAAATATATATATATATATATATATATATATATATATATATATATATATATATGTACATATATATATACCAAAGCACTGATCGAAAGGTCATTATTTGACTGGAGTGTGCAAATTCATTTTTATTTCCTATTTGAATTTTAATAAATGGCAAAAAAATGCTTTAGATAAATTTTAAATAAAACAATTAAAACAAAAACATTTTATTTAAATTCTCACCAAAAAAATTAAAAATAAAAACAAAAAAAAAAGGTTTTATTTAAATTTCAAATAAAATAATAAAAATAACATAAGAAATGTTTTATTTAAACTCTAAATAAAATACCTTGTACATGAAAGTATCATTTATCAAAATTTGTCAGATTATTTATCACAATATTTGATTAACAACAAAGATTTGTTGCTATTTAAAAAAAAAATTGTATAATTTTGCCAAGCGCTTTTCTAAAATTGCAAAGACTGATGTGTGTATGAGTGCGTGTATGAGTGTGCATATGTATAATGCAACTTACCTTATAGGGAAGAATTGACTTAATTGAAACAGCTCGCTTGATTGAAATACTGCATTTATTTTGGAAATAAAATAATCACTATATTTAGCATTTTTCTAGTTAAATATCCATTTAAATATTTAATATTTATAATTTAAATATTAAATATTTATTTTCTATGTTCAGAGAGTTATTCCAAAAGAAAGGAAGAGAACCATCAATTTAAAGTTTTTTGGCACATTTTCAAAATTGTTTATATTCTATCAAATGCATATGGTAAAAGCCCTAGATTATATGACTTGTTTTGTTTAATGCAATAAAATTAAAAATGCAAGCCGTAATGCAAACTTATCTTATTAGTTGCTGTAAGGTTGAAAGGTTGATATAACAAGGTTGATATAACAAGGTTGATATAACAAGGTTGATATAACAAGGTTGATATAACAAGGTTGATATAACAAGGTTGATATAACAGTAAATATTCCAAAGTTTTTTTGATTAGACCTATAAAGTTTTTCTAACTAAATTAGTAATAAAATCGATCAATTGTTTAAAAAATAGTTCAGGTACAATTTAAAAATTATAAACCTTAAAAATAACAATTTATGTAGCAAACTTTTATTTAGTAAAAAAAAAAAAAATACAATAGTTAGAGATTTGCAAAGACATGTACAATTGAAGGTTTTCATTTTGTTATGATAATTTTTAGATTTAGAGAAATTATTTCTCTAAATCTTAAACTCTGGGCTTTAATTTGTTTAATTTCAAAACCTTATTTTATTTTATGATGATTTAAGTGTAAAATAAAACAACATTATTTTCATTCTCTTTGACCCTAAACTGCTGTGAAAGTATAAATAAATATTTTTTGAAAAGTGGATTTTTTAATTCAGTCTATGTAAAGTTAATTTTAAGTTGTTATTTTTTATTTAAATAAGTCATAATAAAAATAAAAAATGATTTTTAATCATTTTTTGTTAATGTTAATGTATTTAAAGAAAAAAAAGGATATGCTTCAATTAAGGTATTAATGTGTTTCAATTAAGTAAACAGGTTGTCTTGATGGAACAAAATGATACCTCGAAAAAACCAAGTTTATTTACAATAAAAATCCAATCAATTAAATCTAATGGTTAAAAGTATAATAGGGCTGTACATCTCTACAACCAATTCATAAATGTTTTCATACTTAAGCTATTGGTAAAGAAAGATTTATTCTTTAGGTGTTTCAACTTTAGCAACTCCCCACTATAATAATTTACAAGCCAAGTGTTATAATTTTTGATTTTGATGTAAACCATAAAGTGTAGTAATTAAATTTTAAATAAAATCAATTTGTGATATTATGTTAAATATTAAACACATTTAGCGTGAGTATGGTGATGTATATATTTTTATTAAATACTTACTAAAATTTTCTTAAAAATTCAGAAATTTGCTTTGAAAATTGAAATTTACGCACATATCATAAAAGTGAAAAAATTGTCATTTTTAATAAATTAAAAATTTTATGTGTTAAGAAAGAAATTGTTTATTTCTAAACACTCCTGACATCCCTGGTAATGTTTACACTAATTCAATTTAAAATTAAGACTACAATCATTTAAGAAGAACAGAGATTTTTAGATTAATAATTCTTTATAAAAAATTATATTTTTTTATTTGTTTGAAAACATTTTATTAAACCAAAATTTATTTGACACTGTAACAAAAAATTTGTGACAGCGTTACAAATTTTTTATATCAGTGACAATTAAAACAACTATTTTCAAAAAATGTTTGAATAATACAATTGTAATACAAGAAATTAAAAAATTTAAAACTAGCATTAATTTATAAGCCTTTCATTAGTTCTTATCCCCTTTTTTGTTTTCTTGTCTTTTGTTATTATTTTTTATTTAAATTTTCATCATTAAACCTATAAAGTTAAAATTTTCCAAATACCTTACAAAAATTAGCAATAGTATAACATTTTATCTGAGAGTTTTAATAAATTTTTTAAAGCAGTGCAAACATGGTCAGATGTGTTTTTTTGTGTGAGTGTAAAGAGAAATATTGAAGAAAACTAACTTACAATAACCAGTAACTTGTCAGAAGCACAAATGCTGCAAACAGGATCAGATGTTGCCTTGCATATAAAGATGATTAAATTCTTACATAGTACATAATAAATATAATAATTAAATTATAAATAATATATAACAGTAAAATTAACAAATTTGTATAACAAATAACATTTAACATCAAATAATAAAAATATTTTACATAGCAAAACAAATAAAAATAACTCATAAAATATATAACTCATTACAATCACTATAAAAGTAGATTGAAATAAAAATTTTAAAAATATTTGTAAAACGTTGTGCACATTTAATTATATAAAAGGATCTTTTTAAAATATATAAAACAATCTTTACTCACAGCTTTGGCTTTTTTCAAGTCTGTAATTCCATCACCTGCACCAGATGGTACATCATCAATGTGAAAATATCTTCAAACAAAAACATCAAGTTAAATAATAGAAGAAAAAAATTTATAGGCATTATAAAATCCCCCCCCCTTCCTCCTGTACACACCCATTCTTCCAAAAAATAGTTAAAACGAGACAAAACACCTACTTCTCACTACCATCTTTTTTTCGATTTACATTTTGAGCTATGTCAGTGTTAAATTTTTTAACTGCTTTATAGTTCCATGTATAAAATGCTTCTTTTGATGCAGCAACAACATGAGTTGATGTGATACAAATAAAACGTGGTTCTAGAGAAAAATATTAGAAATAATGTAAACTAAAAAAATAAAATAAAAAATGAATAAAAACAAATAATAAAATAAAATTAGGATTAAATTATTTTGATTCCTTTTAATAAAAAGTTTGATCCCCACGATGCACCTGGTAGTACCGCGCTCAACTTGTTTCTTCCGCACAGCAACTTTGTTCATCAAGGTTCGTGTTTTGGAGTTATAGGGTTGAGAGAGGGTTTTTAATCACAACTAAAGTAGTCTCCTCAACTGTAGTGGCCTTCATGGTCTTGGGGAAATATACTGAAATAAAAAGAAAAATAGCTATACAACTTTTTTCACTCCTACAAGGGAACAGCTCTAATATTCAGCTTAATGGTTGTGAGGTCAATTAGTAATAACTGTCTCTGATTGAGTCAATTTTTTTAATAAACTTAATAAATGACTAAAGTACCTAAAAATAATAAACATAAAAAATCATCACCACCTAAAGGTTTCAATCTATCTTTTACATCATCATCACCTAATTGTTATAATCTATCTTTTACATCATCACCACCTAATTGTTTTAGTCCATCTTTTACAAAATTTGTGGTCTTTGAAGTAACTTTTCTTTGATTTAACTTTGATTTAACTTTATCTTCATATTGCAAAATTTATCTTCTATGCTCTTTTTGAGACTAATTTGAATTTCGTTGTTTTATCTTCGGATTTCAGCTTTGATGGATATTACCCTTTGATTCACAAAGATTCCAATATTCGCATGCTTGACTTACATACACATCAATTCACCTGCTTCCGTTCAGCATCTCTTCATTCAGTTAACTTACTTTTTGTTGGTTTTTCTTCCCAAGACTAAACTCTACTTGATATTCAAATTTTATTTGATGTAAAATTTCTGATCAAATCTATCAAACCTTTTCTCTTCATCTATCAGCCAATATTGCTGCTCTTGGTGAATTTAATGCTTATCATACTGAACAGCTTGGCTCTAATACCACTGGCATTAAAGCTAAAACTTTTGAATTTCTTAATATCTTACTCAGATAACTTTGTAACTCATTTTCCAGACAATCCTATTCACTTACTACCTTAGTTTATGTTTTTCCTTGTTCTTCTTTATGTAGTTTAAGCCATAATTTTGTTTAGTTTTTGCATAACCAAGCCATAATTTTGCTAAAAGCTTTACCTCTTTTCAGACTCACTCTATCATCGCACTTACTACTACCTTAAAACTGGACTTCCTCTTCTGACGCTAAACTCCATTATTTTCAGATTATTAAATCTTGTATCATCAACCAAGTATCATAAAACATATCATCAACCAAGGCAAATCTAAAATTCCATCTCAGATTCATAAGTCTGATTTTATTACCTCCTCCAAGGTAACAGCAGAACTCATATCTAATGAATCTTATCTAATCATGCTCTTCCTTTCAGCTTAGAGTAACAAGTTAAACCATGGTTAGACATCTTAACTAATCCTGCTACTGTTGCTACAGTTATTTCTCTCTTAAACTCTTCTACTGCTTGTGGTCCAGACAACATTCTAGCCTTACAGACGTGTTCCCTTATGGTCCAGACAACATTCTAGTCATACCCTTAGAAACTTACAAACAGAATTCTCAATACTCTGTAAACTACTTAGTAAGTGCTTAGCTGAAGTTTTTCTGCCAGTTGAAAAATGGTATTTGTGGTTCCAATCTTTAAAAACTCTTAAGAAACTATTGTTCAATCAGTTTTCCCTCTTTTATTAGGAAGGTCTTTTCTTCTTTAATCTACAAACTTCTAATATCTCACCTTGAGCCTAATAACTTACTCCCAGACAATCAACTTGATCATCTTTTGATCATCTCATTCTACAACTGACTTTTTAACTGTCACAACAGAAAGGTTCTGCCCCCATTAGCTTTCAATTAAGTCTGGCAGGTTGAATTTCTTGTTAAGATTTCTTTATATGGTGTATATAGAGAGTTTTTAAAATCATTTCTTTTTAACTGCAATATTAGTTGCCCCTCAAGACCGAAACTCTTCTTTATTTTAAGTAACTTCTGGGGTACCACGTAAAGTTCAATCCTTGGTCCTGTATTATTTCTTATCATTATTAACAGTCTTCCTGACAATCTTACATCTAAAGTGGCTCTTTTTGCTGATGACACAAATACAGTAATACACAAATACAAAAATGACACAGTTTTGATAAAAACAATCACACAAGCTACTAACCTCTCATGAAAATCTTATATACAGTCCATTACAATTTGAGCATCTGCTAAGGTCGCCTCTACAAACTCTGATTGTACAAAATACTATTGTCATATTTGGATCAATTTTTCTAATTATGCTCTTTTCTCTTCTAGACAAGGAAAAGATTGTAAATGTAGTTAGATCTGCTTTAACTGCCAAGCTTGAGTCTCTGTCCCATCATGCATTTCTTTTTTCAACAAATACTACCATGGTTACTGCTCAAACAAATACTTTGATTTGGAAACCTCAACTGCCTTTATATTTTTCAGAACTGTTTAACTATTGATTTTTAAGTATACTATATCAAGAAAAAAACTTAACTCTTTTTCAAGAACTTTACTCTTTTGATTTCTTACAGTTCACAACTTATATAATGATTGCTTTCAGCCTTGTTGGAGCCCTTTTTTTTTTTTTAATTATTCATTGTCCCAAGGCCAAGAAGGCCACTAAAGTCGAGTAGGCTACTTATGTGGTTACAACCCTCTCTCAACTATATAACTCCGAAACACAAACCTCAACAAACAAGGCCGCCACGCAGAGAAACAAGTTGAGTGTGATACTACCAGGGACGTGGTGGAGATTTAGTTGTGAATTAGTTAAAAAAAAAAGTAACATTAGCAAAGTTGTTACCTATATCAATATACCTTGAATCAAGTGGTGTTCCAATAGCATTGCACAACACCAAAATAAACTTAAAAAATAAATTTTAATTTATAATTAATTTTAATTTAACATTAATTATTAAAAATAAATTTAAAAAATTTCTCAACAAACAACAATAAGAAAGTCAAATAAATGTATGTGAAAAAGCCATTGTCAATAATACCTGATGACTAGAGTCCTCAGCTTTTGTCATTAACACACAATGATCTGCAGCAGTCACAATATTGACTAGATTTCGAACATATTTTATGTATCTCTATTTTAAAATTATAAAACGTATAAAAATGTTTACAATTTGCATTTATTAATTTTATTACATAAATTACTTTATAAATTATAGCTAATTCAACTAAAATTTTATGACCAATTAATCAAACTATAGCCAACTCAACCAACCAATCAAAGTATAATTAACTCAACCAACCAATCAACTAAACTATAGCTAATTCAACCAATCAATTAATTAAACTATAGTTAATTCAACCTAAATAAAAATAAAAAAATGTGTATTTACCTCACTTCCTTTAGTATCCCAAAATATTACACACCATTCTCGCCTATTCGGTCTTGTAAAAGCATAAACTAAGGTGTCAGCAAAATAACCCCACTATAAAAAGTACAAGTAAAAAAAATAAATTGTATAATATAAATAACCCACTTTAAAGTTACAAAAAAAAATTTAACTTTAGTTTTTTAAAAAAAATTTTTGATATGAAATTAAGTAACTATCTAAGACAAGACCTTTTAAATTAAATTTACTGTTTAATTTGAAATTCATTTAATAAATGGAAACTATTTAATAAACAAAAAGCATATACAAAATAAAATTACCTTGTAGTT
Source organism: Hydra vulgaris (assembly GCF_038396675.1). Classification (NCBI taxonomy): domain Eukaryota; kingdom Metazoa; phylum Cnidaria; class Hydrozoa; order Anthoathecata; family Hydridae; genus Hydra; species Hydra vulgaris. The sequence continues at coordinate 15,832,432 of NC_088923.1, forward strand.
TGGTCTGATGTTTGCGAAATAAATAAATGTATCAACAGTCAAAGCAATTCTCAGACTTCCACCTTCCCATGTTAAAGATGTCAAATCTTTACCAGGAACCTTTAAAGTACGCAGATGCTCACCAAATGGAGTATAAAATTGAACACAATTGACATCTTTGTCTTGATTAGCAACAGAGCCAGCCACAGCAAACATAGATCCATTATGGCACCACTTAAAAGCTACGACTCTCATGTTTGTGTTGATTAATACAGGTTGCTCATCAAGCTCATCTCTCATTATTTGACACTTTCCATTTTCATAGGAAATAGCTAGACAAGGACAACTTTCTTCTAAATAACCAGCATTGCCATTGTACCTAACAGAATTTAACTTCAATATATCTATCAATTGCATTAGTAAAAAATAGATTAACAACTTATTCACCAGAACTTACCATTCTATAGCAACTAGATTGGAAGTGCCTCCATCTAGACAAAACAACTCAATAGTACTCTAAAAATAAACATATAATTTAATCAAGTAATAAATTATTCTTTAACAAAGCTTTGCTTTTTAAAGATTTTATTGCCTAAATCATGTTAGTTACTTCGCATTTCTATTGTGTTAAATTTTTCTGTAGTCAGCTTCAATTAGCCATTAAAAACCAATAATGTTAATGACCAATAAAAAAAATATTTGCTCATAAAAAATCTCATTGAACATCAGTCTTTAGTTGAATAATTATTTGATTTGATGTTATTTGTTTTTAAAAAGCAAACAATGAAAGCAAATCTATTCTAAACAAGTCACGTGTCAGAATAAATACAAAAACGTTTTTTTTTAATGTCATATTCTTTTTTTATTTATTTATTTATTAAAATGATATTTATACAGGATATACACTTTCAGTTATAAAAACTGTTATCAACATGTGTCCTGTTTAAAAACGAAAACTTAAAACAGAAATTATATTTATCCGAAAATAACAAATACTATAAAAAGTATTAAAATTAGTAAAGTGTACATCACTGCTGCTTTAAAAAAAAAGTGGTTGTTTAGTTTTTTTTTTAAATAATGTTAGTTCTGCCATATTTTCAAATGTCTGAAGGTAACTCGTTAAAAAGTTTTGCTCCTGCAAAGTAATAAGAGTGTTTATTTCGAGTTTTATTTTCGGAAGTCTCAACAATATTTCTTATCTGGTACATTTCTTATATTTAATGGTTTCGAAGTGATTAGTAAAATCGTCATTAAGTATTTAAACACTTTTTTTACAAATAAGTATTTTTCAATATCCTTAAGATCTTGATAGCTACCAACTATATCTTTTGCTCTTCTGTCAAATGAACTTAGTTTGGCTTTGTGTGTTGCTATAAAATTAAGATTGATGTTAGAATTGTATGCTAATATTGGAATAATCATTTGTAGATAAAACTAGAGAGCTTCCTTTGCAGGAAGGAAGATCTTTAATTTACTCAGCAATTTTAAATGACCACACGCTTTTCTATAACTATCCTTAAAACTATCCAAAATAGTCATGGGTTAGGTCAGGAAAAGTCTCAATATCTCCACATACAAGAAGTAATAAATAAAAATAGTTGTGAGACAATTTACAAACAAAAATCGAATATCATTTTATTTTAAGCAATTGTACATATATAGAATATTCACCATTCATTTCAGCACTTTTCGTTACTATCGTTAGGTTAATAAAATAAGATCTTACAACTTTTTCTTGTATAATCAAAAGCAAAATAAGAGTCATAAAAAATACGTTATTCTGTACGCCATCTTTTTTTTTTATATATAATTAAAAGAAAAATACAGAGTATTCAAACGTTTTAGGGGAGCAATTTACTGCTGTCGCAAAAGTGTTGTTTTTTTTCTCTCAAAAGTATAATTATCATTGTAACTAAAATGAAAAATGCAAGTCAAAAAAATTTAATTAAGCAGATAATAAACAGGCACGGTTTTTGCAAAAAAAAATTTATACATTTAAAGAATTTTTCAAGTCTCAATAAATGACGCTTGTTATGTGTATATTATTGTAGCATTAACGCTGCAAACATATGCTTGTAACAAGTATAAAACAATTTATTGTTCTAAAAGGAAGCTTTGCTTTTGCATAATTTGATTAAAAAAAAACTTTAATTATGTTTTGGTTTAATTGTTAATTTATACTTCAGAAGAGTGAACCTGCTGAGATATATATATCGAGACGTTCGGTTTGTGCTATGACACAAATTTACTCTATTAAAATGAAATATAATTTGAAATAATAAATATTTTTTGTGAAAATTTATCTTTTAAGTTAAAATGTAAAATATGTAATTAATATTATTGAAATAAAAATTATTAACTAGGCATAAGAAATAAACATAGAAAATTGCTTACAAATTGATTTCCTAAATTATCATAAACATGGACTTCGCCACTTTTAAGTCCAAAAAGTATGATCTTTCCATCAGGTGACCACTGTAAAAAAAAAAAAAAAACATTGATAAAATTATAAATTGTGTTGTAAAGTTTTCTTTTCAACAGTTAATTTTAAAGTAGAAAATAAAAATTTTTCTAGTATTACGAAGTTGTAAATAAAACCAAAACATTTTTAATTGAGGATTTACATCAATTATGTCGTGGAACTTGCCAAATAGCTGCAAGTACTACCAATAATACTTTTTATAATTTCAAGATAGATTACCACCAAGTGTCACTTAGTTGTTAGAAAAAATAACATCACTTCATATTTTATTAAGTTGTAATACCATAAACTCAATTAACAATTAAAAAGTATTTAAAACAAAAGCTAGGATTTTTTTTTATTTTAGGATTTTTTATGTTATATTCTATGTAAAAACTAAATGACATAATTGCTTAACTGACCTTTTAACATAAACTAAAAAAAAAAAATTTTGTTGTTGTTGCTGTTCTTCAAATTCTCAAATGAAATTTGAGATTTTATTTTAGAACGTAGTTTTAGTTTATTAGTTTTAGCACCAAAAAAAAATAATACAGTCATTCAAATAATTTATTTTATTTTTAGATTTTTTGTTTTCTGATAAAAAAAATATATTTTGAACAAACAAATGTGTATAGGCTACAAAGCCTATGTAAATGATAATTATGAATAAAATTAACAATATGAAATCTAAGAAAAAAAAAAAAAATTATTTAAGGACTTATATATTTTATTTATTTATTTTTTTTTAAAGAAAAAATATTTTCTTATTAAATACAAATAATTTTATTTAACAATTTGACTTATTTATATTTTGTACAAACTTAAAAGTATAATCTAAAATGCTAAAACAAAAACAAAAATTACCTCTACTTTGCTTAGACTCATGTTTTTAAAGTCTTTCCCCCAAACTCTATTTCCATCAACTGATCCCATTATAACAGCACCTATATTTATAAAAAAAGTCAACATATTTTCTTTTAAACCAGGTACAGTTAGACAATTAAAAAACACAATTAATTTACATATTAAATTTAAACTTGAAGTGAATTTTATTATATATATTTAGTAAAACTTATTTAATGTAAAACTAAATGTTACATTAATATTTAGTTTTTTTAAATAAAAAATATATTCTTAAAGAAGACCTATTGTAATAAAATAAAATAAAAAATTAAAACATATTTAAACAAAACATAAATTCAATTAAAAGTAATATAAATTTAATTTAATAAAAAAAAAGAAGAAATAGCCTAAAAAAAGTAATAAATTATTTTCAATTTCAATTCTTTCTTGACCTTGGAGAGGTAAATAAATATTTTTTAAAAAATATTACCATCTTCATAAGTTATGCATATCTTTTGACCATCTGCATTCCATTTCATGTCACATACAACACTTTTGTTGCGATTGTTTATCATCTCTTCATACCAAGCTCCTGTGATTCAAAAAAAAAAAAAAAACATAAATATTTATGCTTTCATACTCAATCAAGATTATGCATTTAACCATAATTATGTACCCATGTAAAATACTATAAAAAATAATTATATAGCCATAATTATGCCATGTAAAATAACTGCATTTCTGTTAAATTTATTTTTAATGATATTGATAACTACGCATTATGTGTTTTTATATGGGTTATGTTATGTCTTTTTTTTACTGTAAATTTATTACGAAAATAAATTCTGCAAGAGATGCAATCATGTAAAATTTAAAAAAAAAATGCTAACCTTTATAAAGAATCCACACAATAATAAGTCCTGCTTGGTCACTTGTAGTAAGTTTTTGAAACTGCTCATTCCAAGTAATTATCTGGACAGTACCTATATATTTTTGAGACTTTAATTAGTTTAAATTATAGATATAATACAACTCTTGCATAAAATAAAAAGCAAATTTAAAAGGATTTAATGAAATTTTATCGAATGCAAAAAATGTCCACGGCAACATTTGTAAATAAATAGTAATGTACTAAATGATGTTTCAAGAAATTCTGCCTTTATGATATAATAAGAAAAAATGTTGATTCTTAAGCTGATTGTACTTGACCAATAATTGTTAAACTAAATGTTTGGTAAATGGTAAATTATAAGCACCTTTATAACTTGTTTTTAAAATCACTAGCTAACTATTATTACTCTATTGATATGCCTTCATTGGCACACAGCAGTGTTTATACAGCGGTCTTCACACAGCAGATACGAACAAGTTTTGGTGGGAAATTCTCTGTCAAAACCATCTAGCATTATTAGTAGAGTCCCTCAGGGTAGCATTTTGGGCATAAGGATATTCTTATTATGTGTTAACCATTTATCCATTATAATCAAAAATCCTAATTGTTCTCTTATGCTATATGCTGACAATATCAAACTATGTAGCTCATTTAGGGATATGGATCATAGCCATGACCTAGCTGTTGCCATCAACAAATTTTTTCTCTGGTCAGTTATAAATTGGCAGTTAAAAATTGTGAGTAGTAAGAATTTTACACTTAGCGTAGCACTAGAATAGCACCTGCTTCATCTTGTAAAAATATTAATTTCAATCATAAATTAGGAGTTCATAATTTAACTAAAAACTCAAAAAACCTTGGTATGACTATGGTCTTGGTCAAACCTTGGTCTAAAAACTCAAAAAACCTTGGTGTGACTATGGAATCTTTTCTAAATTACAAAAATCATGTTTCAAATGTTGTCTGTGCTGCAAACTTTCAAGCATATATTTAATACTTAAGTTTTTTAAAAGTCGTGATCCACGTGATCACGTAAAAACCTTTATTCTTTATATAAAACATATTTTAGAATATTGCTCTCCAGTCTGGTCACCACAGTGCACTGAATTAATAAAAGCAGTCAAAAAAGTACTAAGAAGTTTTACTAGGAAACTAGCCAACTTAAGTAAATTTTCATATTTCAACAGACTTTCAATATTTGATTTGGAACTACTCAAAATTTTTTGAGTAGTTCCAAATCAAATATGCTTTTTTGTCATAGTTGTATTTTTTAATTTTGTAACCTTTTTAGTATATTCATTTTATTGTTGTGGGGTACGCTGTCAAAGTCCTATTTATTTTTTGGACTTGCATGTCCTTAAGAACATGTGTTACTGTTCTAATAAATTTAAATCAAATCAAATATTCTAAATACCTAGGAAAACTGCCGGAACAGATAGATGATGAGTACCCAGCTCTAACCAGGTATTTGGCAGGTACCCAGCAATTTTTTTTCAGACTTCCAGAATATAAAAGTGCTGGGTATCTCAATTGGATTATTCCATCAACTTTACCAGCTACTTATATTATATAGATGTACCAGGTGGCCAGCTTAGATCTAGAAAAACTGCCAGAAAACCGGGACAGAGCTGGATATCTGACACATCTCTTTTAGTTAAAAAAAGATTATTTCTAAAAGACAACTACAGAATAAAAACACTATTTTAAAAATTGTGTAATTTATATTGCATACAATAAATAGCAACACAAGGTTTTTAGCTGCTTTATTTTAAACTGTCACTTTCAACTTTTATGTTATAGGTTTCGATATGTAAAAATACATATAAAATATGTAAAAATATATAAAAAATACATAAAATACAGTTATAATATAAAAAATTAATAATACTTACATATATTTTTATTTAATTAAAAAAATAAACAAAGTATAAAGACATATTGTTATATATATATTAACTTTAGTGTAGTTTTTTTCATAAGTTCTTTAACTTTTTTCTTAACTTCTACTACATGTATTCAGCCCTTGGATTTAGGGTTATCAAATTAGGGTTTATATATATATATATATATATATATATATATATATATATATATATATATATATATATATATATATATATATATATATATATATACATATATATATATCAGGCCTTGTTAAGAAGCGTTACGCAGCTCGCATTTTGCTTGCGAAAAAGCGATTTGCCTATGCGTTCAGCAGTTTTGCGCTACGCAAAAACTTATATCTTCTAGAATATTTAAATTATCTTTTGATTATCGTTAACGTGACGTTTATTCAGAAGAAATAAAGTCGTAAGTTTAACCGCAATTGTAAACTAATAGACTTTTTTGTTAAAAAAAAATTATGAAACAGTTTGTTTCATAATTTTTGTTTTGTTATTAAAAATTTGTTAAAAAAAATAAAGTGTTTTAAGTTTTATCTTAAGGAATTAAATATATAAACTCCTTTTAAATATAAAAATTATTTTTAGTCATAATAGTTTAAAAAATGCACGATTTATTTTGATGTAAATATTTTATAAATAAGATATTTTGTTTATTGTTAATTCAATAACGTAAAGTTTTAATGACGTTCATTTAATTTATGAAAATAAATTATGATCACGAATATGTTATCGGTAACTGATAAATAACAAAAAAAAAACTCTATTGTTTAAAAACATTATTAAAAAGAGTTCACAAATTAAATAAGAAAAAATTTATTAACAGTTAATAAAATAACCAAAAACCAAATGTAAAATCATAAGAAAATAAACAAATATTTTATGTTTCATGAAAAAAATATTTTTTTCAAAATAAAATTTAGTTTATATTTGAAAAAAATAATAAAAATGATTTTTTTAATAAGAACTTTAATTTTATTTGTAACTTTTGTTATAGTGAGAAAAAAAAAACTGTTTGTATGATTTTTAACGCGATAATAAAATAACTTTAATTACAATGCAGTACTTGTAAAGACGCTAGTGACGCAATATAACTTCTAACGATGCAAAATATATTTGCTGAGTTGAGTTACTTAAAAATGCGTTACGCGTTTTCGCTACGCAGCGAAATCTTGTAACAAGCCCTGATATATATATATATATATATATATATATATATATATATATATATATATATATATATATATATATATAAAAGTGCTGCATTTTTCAATTTAGAGAAATAACTATGTAACTGTTTAGAGACAAAGTTCGTCAAGTTTTATTCATCACAAAGTTCATTATTTGTACACGAAAATTAATAAATTAATCAAAAGTATTAAAAAAAGTTGATTTCCTATTGGACAAAACAAGTGCAACTTGACAAAATTTTGACCAAGCTGTATTTCACTATCAATATTTTGTGGCGAATCCTTTGTTGTCGATCACAGCCTTGCATCTTCAAGGCATAGATTCGATCAGGTGATCAATGAGACTTTGTGAAATCGCTGCCCAGGCCTTTTGGATTTGTTCAAACAGTTAATTCTTATTACGAACACCTTCATGATTAATTCTGTGGTTGACGATCTCCCACAGGTTCTCAATAGGGTTGAGATCCGGAGATTGAGGCAGCCAATCCATCACCGATAAGTGGTTGTCTTGAAACCACTGCTTGACTACTTTTGCAGTGTGTTTCGGATTGTTGTCTTGCTGAAAAACCCATTTTATTGGCATATTCCATTCAGCATGAGGTGACATAACATCTTTCAGGATATTTTTATTCATGAAATGGTCCATTATTCCATCGTTTCGATGTATTGGACCTAGACCGTTAGCAGAAAAACACCCCCAGACCATTACATTGCCTCCATCATGCTTCACGGTCTTATGGCAGTAACGTAAATCGAGGCGTTTTCTGGCCAGTCGACGTAAACGGCAAATGCCATCGCTCACTGACTGACTGATTGACTTCCATATACTGACTGAATTACATGTCGCTTTACATGTCTCTTGTATAATAAAATGAACCGGTGTGAACCTGTTCTGGAAGATTCTAGATGCTTCTTTTTGATGCTTCTAGAAGCTTCTGGATGCGTCTGGATGCTTCTTAATGTTTCTGGATACTTCTGGATGCTACTGGATGCTTCCAGATGCTTCTTCTGGAAGCTTCTGCATGCTTCTGGAAACTTCGGGATACTTCCTTTAATTATTAAAAAACTTCCGTGACGTTGACACGAACCAGACTTAAGAAAATGAAACAAACCAAAAAAGTTGCACTTGTTTTGTCCGCTGCAAAATGGCACTTGTCATTGAAATTCTGCCTGTGTGCTGTCACCTGTGAGCTGATTGCTCATGTCATGGCATGCTATGATTCCAGACTCCTGAACTGTTTGCTGTGATAGTATAGTTCGTTTCGTTTTTAAGACATGTAAAATTAGGAACACTTTTTAGCATTGTTCGATGTTGGTTGCAAATGTTTTGTCCAATACTGTGTGTGTATATATATATATATATATATATATATATATATATATATATATCAACCCTCTGAATAAGGGTCAGCATTCAGCAATGCTATCTAACAGCCAAGCTAAAACTGTTTGAGGTCAGCAAAAAATCACCGTCCTTGCTTCTATGTTTTATAGTAAGACCTTCGTGTATAAATTTATTGCCTACCTCATTTTTCCTAATTCCTTGGGCTGTGTATTATTTTTTAGAAAATAATAAAAAATACTAAATGCAAAAATAAATATAACTTAACTTCAAAAATAAAAAATTTTTTGTTGTTGTTGTTTTATTCTACAAAGCAAACTTTAAACCTACCTGAATGTCCTTCGAGAGTTTGATTCATAGACAAATTACTTTGGGCAGCTGTGCCCTTGATCTTTTGATCTAAAAAAAAGCTAAACATTAAATAGAAGTTTGCAAAAATTTTAGGACTTCTGCAAAATATATTTTAAAAATACATAAACAGATATAAACTGTTTGTGCAATATACTACTAATAAGATATAGACTTTAGTCAATATATTTTTATTTTGTTGATAATAAACTTTGATTAATAAGTTTTCAATAACTGTTAATTAAAAACTTGCATGACAACATTAACTTCATTTTAATAAATCTGACCTTGTGATTCTAAACACAAAACTTTAAGCATGCCATCATTTCCACCGCATGCAATATAACCTTGGTCACGACTCCACCCAATACTACATAGTTTGGTATTGTTAGGAATGGCAATCTAAAGAAAAAATATTAGTATTATTAACATGCTAGATTTTTAAGACCTAATTAATCTTTCACTAGTTTTAAATTCAAACTATTTACCTTTATTTAATCTATAAAACAACGTCAGTGGAGATTTATAAACCAAAATCAGGGAGACAAAGAATGATGTAAAATCAATATGAGTGGTGAGGGATATTATAAGACCAAGAAGATAAAAACTTCAGTGAAATTAGAGAGATGTTTCAGAGTTAAAGATATTTTTTATACAAATGTTTTTTCAATACTTTTGTATGCAGTTATATATTATATATGGAAGTGCATAATTAAAAAAAAAAATATATATATATATATATATATATATATATATGCAGTAGTAGTGTATTGGTAAAGCGCTCACTTTATAAGCGAGAGGTTCCAAGTTCGATCCCCACCACGCCCCTGGTAGTACTGCGCTCAACTTGTTTCTCCGCGCAGCGGCCTTGTTCTTCAAGGTTTGTGTTTCGGAGTTATAGAGTTGAGAGAGGGTTATGACCACTATTAAGTAGCCTCCTCATCTGTAGTGGCCATCTTGGCCTAGAGGAAGTGAATAACAAAAAAAATATATATATATATATATCAGGCTTTATTAAGAAGCATTACGCAGCTCGCATTTTGCCTGCGAAAAGGTGATTTGCCTACGCGTTCAGCAGTTTTGCGTTACGCAAAAACTTTTATCTTTTAGAATACTTAAATTATCTTTTGATATTATTTACGTGACGTTTATGCAAAAGAAATAAAGTCGTAAGTAAAAGCATTTAACCGCAATTGTAAACTAATAGATTTTTTGTTAAAGAAACAGTTCGTTTAATAATTTTTTTGATGCTGTTAAAGATTAGTTTAAAAAAATAAAGTGCTTTAAGTTTTATCTTAAGGAATTAAATATATATAAATATAAAAATTATTTTTTGTCATATTAATATATTTTGTTATATAAATATAAAAATTATTTTTTGTCATAATAGTTTAAAAAATTCACGATTTATTTTGATGTAAATATTTTATTAATAAGAAATTTTGTTTATTGTTAATTCAATAACGTAAAGTTTTAATGACGTTTGTTTAATTTATGAAAATAAACTATGATCACGAATATGTTATCGGTAACTGATAAATAATTAAAAAAACTCTTTATTGTTTAAAAACATTATTAAAAAGAGTTCACAAAATAAATAAGAAAATATTTATTAACAGTTAATAAAATATCCAAAAACCAACTGTAAAATTATAAGAAAATAAACAAATAATATGTTACGTTTTATGAAAAAAATATTTTTTTCATAATAAAATTTAGTTCATATTTGAAAAAAATAATAAAAATGATTTTTCAAATAGGAAATTAGATTTTATTTGTAACTTTTGTTATAGTGAGGAAAAGAAAACTGTTTGTATGATTTTTAACGCGTTAATAAAATAACTTTAATTACAATGCGGTACTTGAAAAGATGCTAGTGACACAAATGAAATTTTAACAATACAAAATATATTTGCTGAGTTGAGTTACTTTGAAATGCCTTATGCGTTTTTGTTACGCAGCAAAATCTCGTAAAAAGGCCTGTATATATATATATATACATATATATATATATATATATATATATATATATATATATATATATATATATATATATATATATATATATATATATATATATATATATATGTATATATATATATATATATATATATTTATATATATATATATATATATATATATATATATATATATATATATATATATATATATATATATATATATATATATAAATACCTAAGTAGTACCAATTGAAGTGCGAAATTTTAATTCAGTAAAAAAATTTAAGAGAACATGTTTTTAATGCAAGAACAAATGTAATATATACATATTATATGCATGTTATGTTTTAGTTAAAATGCTTAAGTACACATTAATAAAGAGAGTCCTCGAAATAACCCCCTTTTGCCCGTATGCACGCCTCCAGTCTTGGACGCCATTCCTCGATTGATTTACGCACGATATCCGTGAATAAAGCATCCCATTCTCTGAGAAGTGATCGCTTGAGGGCATCAACGGAAGTGTGAGGTTTGCAGCACACCTTCGCCTCCAGTTTAGACCAGATTGCATAATCCAATGGATTAAGATCTGGTGATGCTGACGGCCAGGCATCCGTAGAGATAAAATCGGGCACATTGGCTGTCAACCACCTCTGTGTTGTCTTCGCTTTGTGCGAAGGGGCACTGTCTTGTTGGAATGACCATTGTTCCCCATTGAACAACGAGTCATCTAGAATCTATTCAAACAATACAAATAAATGCGGGAACTATATAAAAAGCACATGCCTGTTAACATGACAAGTTTAAACAAACTTCGCACTTCAACTGGTACTACAGGGTATATATATATACATATATAATCATAAGTAACAAAAAATTTTGATACATTGACCTGATTGAAGCTTGTTGCAAGTGAAATACTTGTATCTTTAGATTTGTGTAAACTAATTTGATGGATGCTGATTTCTCATGAACCCATTCATCTATTCACTTATTCATCCAGTCTACTCCTGCAAGATGATTATTTGATCAAGATTTGTCAATTTCAATACTAATAGTTAAACTATAGTTGTAGGACAACTTTCGCACTTATTTATAAGTAAGACCATACTGGATCTTACTACTTTTAATAAAATATTAAACTAGGAGTTCTTCTTTTGATATTGAGCATATTTTTAAAAAAGTATCGAACTTGCCATATGCAGCAAAATGTGAAAACAATCAAAAACAACAACAAGTGAAAAATGAATAACAAAAAATGAATAAAGATAACAACTGCTTAAAACCATATTTTCTGTGGTAAAAGTAATTATAAAAACAATTAATAACTGCAAGTTAAAATTGATCTAAAACAGTTAAATATTTGCCTGTGTACCAATTAGACACTAGATAATTGGTATCAAGTCTCAGTTTATTAAGTCACGCAATAATAGTATCAAAAGTATTGATTATGTTGGTATCAATAGTATCATTTGGTATTGCAGCTTGGGTCTTCATGAAACTTTATTTTTATAAATGATTAGTAATTTAAAAAAGTAAATTTATATAATCACTGAAATGTTGGGGAGAGTGGGAAAAGTGGAACAATAGAATATATTTCTAAATTATTTTTAGTTTTTTTTTATTTTCACCTTTCTCATTTTACTCCATGGTTTCCACCTTCTTATGCAGCTGCTATATATAATCATAATCATTTTTTTCATCTTTTTCAAAAGAACAACTCTCTTGAGAACAAACGGCTATTTTTTATTGCAAGAAATGGATGTAAAAAAGTGTTGTCTGATGCTAAGCTCCATTATTCTAAGCTCACTAAATCTTATCTCAGGTTAGGCTCTAGGGACTTTTGGAAAATCTTCAACAGCACCATTAACAAGAGTAGGTCTAGTATTCCATCCCCATTCATGACCTTATTAGCTCTCCCAAGGATAAGACAGAACTACTTGCAAAGATTTTTTCTTCTAATTCAACTCTTGAATCTTATGACCATTCTCTTTCTTCCATTCCAATTAAACAACTTAACCCATTGTAAGACATTCAAATCGCTCAAGCTTTCGTTGCTAAAGCTGTATCTCAATTAAACTCTTCTACCGCTTGTAGTCCAGACAACATTCCTATCAAAGCCTTACAAAATTGTTCTGCAGAACTCTCTTTACTCTCTTCTTGTTTTTGTGCCTGCCGGAACATGACTTCTGTTGTTCCAATTTTTAACTCCCAAGAACATTCTGACCACTTCAATTATTGTCTTCTTTCTGTTATTAGCAAGGGCTTTGAGTCTTTGATCAATAAAATTGACATCTCATCTCGAGTCAAATAACTTACTGTCAGACAACCAATACGGTTTTTGATCCTCTTCCTCTACAGCTGACTTACTAACTGCTGTGACTGAAAGATTTTATTGTGCATTAGTTGGAGGCGGAGAGTCTAGGGCTATTGCTCTTGACGTATATAAAGATTTGGACAAAGTTTGCCAAGATGGTCTTCTCCACAAGCTTGCTTCATATTGTGTATCTGGGAAAGTTTTTGAGATTATCAAATTGTTTCTTTCTAACCATTTGCTAAAGTCATCCTCGAAGGTTAACACTGTTCTTCATTTCCTCTAACTTCTGGGGTACCTTAAGGTTCTACCCTTAGTCTTGTTTTTGTTTTTTATTTAAATTAATGATCATCTGGACAACCTTACATGTAAAGTAGATCTTTTTGCTGATGACTGAATTTTATACTCCTGTCTTGACAAAAAGTCTTCTCTTTTCAATTTCTTAGAATAGGCTGTCGATCTTGAATCTGATCTCACATCTGTAACAGTTTGTGGCTTGCAGTGACTTGTAAACTCCAACAAAAATCAGTTATTTACTGCAAACAACTATCGCAATACTGTCAACATTCAAATATTAATGGATGGCTACCATCTCACTGAGTCCTCTGCTATGCCTTCATGAATTATCGTTTACTACTGAACTATCATAGAAACCATATATACAATTAATTGCTAAATTAGCATCCGCCAAGGTTGCTTCTCTTTATTGTGCTCGCCATTTTCTTACTCCTGATTCCATCGCTACCTCTAAAAATCTCGTATTTGCCCCTGTATGGAATACTGTTGTCATATTTGGGCTGGTTCTTCTAATGATGCTCTTTCTCTTCTTGACAAGGTCCAAAAATGCATTGTAATCGTAGTTGGACTCGCTCTATCTGCTAAATTTGAGTCTCTCTCTTTTCTACAAATATTATCATGATCGCTGCTCAAAGGGCTATCATTATCATATCTCGATTGACTCGTCATTCAGCAAAGTCTCATTCTTTTACTATATCTGTCCTTGCATGCTCTAAAAACTTTTTTTTGACTAGTTTTTTTCACCGCACCTCAACCCTTTGAAACTCTCTCCCATCTTCATGTTTTCGTGACTCATACAACCTTCACATTTTTAAGTCTTCTATCAACTTTTTCCTTGCTTTATAACTCTGTTCTTTTTTTCTTTTTTTGTAGTAACTCCCAACTTAATAGTAGTTGCTTGCAGCCTTGCTGCGAGTGAATCAGAATTAAAAAAATAATAATAATAAAAATAAATGCATATCAATAAAACAATGCAGAATGCATAATTTGTTTTATACATGTTTAATTCATAACAGTTTCAGTATATGATGCCATTTTGGCTTTTTTTAAAGATATCGAAGTAATTTTTGTCTGACAATCAGAAACTTATTTGTATAATTTTTTACTAAAGTCTAAAAGATGTTGTAATACAATTAAAAATAAAACAATATATTTGGTTCATCAATCATCTGGAATATTTTTAAATTAATATATCTTTTATAAAAGATATTTTATAAAAGATAAAGAAAACAATTTTATAAAAATATACACGGACGAACCCAGACCCGTTTTAGTACCCCTGGAGCATTATGGGCGCCCAAAAAATAGGCGCCCATAAATTATTTTTAATTTTTATTTTTATTTTTTATTAAAAATGCAGTTTTTAAATGCATTAGTATATAAACAAATTTCAGTTTATTTTAGCTATCTCATTTATTCTTCAGGTCAATAAAATGAATTAAAAAGAAATTACTTTTTTTTTTTATGTAATGACGTAACTGTCCTTCGGTTACTAACTGAACGTTAGTTTTAAAAAAATGAATGTTGTTAATAACTTGTTGCAAAATTTTATAACAATGGAATGTATAAAAAATTTGCTTTTTCGAAAGATAGTATGATTTTAAAATATCCATTCAGAGTAAAGTTAACTTTAGTTTTTTGCAATTAAGAGTAAACTGCTTTTGATAATAAATGAACAAAAAGTAAAAAATTTCAGTCTTAATAACTATCATGCAAATTTAATTTTTGAATAAATAAACTTTTGATCTTTAGCTTGCTATTTTAGTTTATGCGATGAAAACAAAAAAACGAAATGTAAACTTTTTCAGAAAGTTTTGTTTTTTTTCCATATTCTTTTAGACTTTGAAAATAATACAAATATCGATTAAAATAACTTAACTAAGTTTTATTAAAATCTGTTTAAAACCATAACTCATAGTAAATTATTCTTAAGGTTAAAAAAAAAATATTATATATTTTTTAAAATATAATATGCTTTTTAATAAAAAAAATATAACATTTTTCAAATTATGTTTACTGTAATTATCTCTTCTTTAAATATCTTTAATTTAAAATGCGCCTTGAAATCACTTTAAAAATTATTAACCTTTAGTAAATTTTAAATGAACAGATTTGCTAATATTTAAATCAAAATTTTCGAATAGTTATTCGAATGCAAGACATAAAACTATTTTGTTAATTTTACAAATATAGCGCGATTTAATATATGTAAATATATTATGTAATGTAAATATTGATTAAAAATTGTTTAAACTATTTAAACATTTAATTACTAATTATTTAAAACATTAATAACTACTAAAATTGAATTTACTACAATATAGTTAATAAATGTTTAAAATACTTTGAACAATTTTCAATAATTATTTACTAATAGTGTGGTATTTGCAACAAAAGCATTTATTAAAGTCTTTAGTGTAATAGTTTTCTTATCGTAACTAAAGTAACATCGGTAAATTCATACATTCAAAAAAATGCCTTTAAATCAACTCCTTATCTTATGATAAAACTAAACAAGATAAACACAATTGATTAAAATGATGATTGAAAAAATGATGACTAAAAATAATCGTTGCAACAACGGCTTCAAAGTTGAGAAAAAAAAAGGTAGGGGAAGGACTCAAAAAAATAAACATTTAAATATTTTCTTTAAAGGGATCCCAAAGTGCTGAGACAAGTTGTGTTTATTTTAAAGAGAATGATTAAAAAAAAAATGTTTGGGCAGAATTTTTTTAAGTATAATATTTTTAAATAATAAATGTAGACCAACAAAAACAAACTTAGTTGTTTTACTCGAAGCTTGCCATTTCCACAGTAGCAATTCTCTCGGAGTCTTTAAAATATATGCCGCAATCTACAGACTTTATAATTTATTCAAACGTGTTTAATTCCAAAGAGTTTTAGTAACTGACGTCATTGTAGAATTTTGATAAAAAATCTTTAAAAAATTTTTTGTTAGCAAATTATAGATTTTTTTTTTTCATATAGATTATTAAAGAATTTGTTTAGTTACTTATCATCATATAAAAGTTTTTTTTTTTAATCATAAATTACTACAGAACTTTTTTAGTTATTTCAAATTATTATTTTTTTTTTATTTTTACGAAGTTTGCATTAAAATTAGTAATAAAATATTTCAGACATTTTAAGCTTGTTTATTGCTGTAAATTAGTTTTGTGCTATATTTATTGTTATTAAATTATTATTATCCGTATAAAGGTTCTGTTAAATTTTATTTTAAGTTAATTAATTAAGTTAAGTTTATATTTTAACCTTATAAAAGTTTAGTTAACAGCATTTAGGGATTGTTTATAAAGTACGTATGCTTGGGTGGGAGAGAGGGGATCTGCAAAGAGCATATATGAGATAGAGGGCAGGGGGTCAATTATAAAAGTACAGGAACACTAATGTAGAAAAAATATCATAAAATGTTGGGTAGGTAGGTTAAGAGCGTAGATACTTTTAGGGAGATGGAGGGTACTAAAAAAAATTATAGCAAAATGTGGAATGGGGGGGGGGGGGAGAGAAAGTTCGAAATTCAGGCGTATGTACATTATGGAAGTCCCCTTATTTGCTAAACTTTTCATCAGGTTATATATATTCTCAAAATACTTATTTAATCAAGCGAGATATATTTAATAAAATTTATTCTATAAAGCATGTATTGCTCATTTTATTTTATTTTTAAAGTTAAATAATTACTGTCAAAGATTGCAAAAAAAGTGTAGTATTAACGAGTCAATTTTGAAATCGAAATCGTTTAACAAAAAACTTTTTATTGTCAATTTTGCTAGTTTTTTGATAAGAGAAATGTAAAATACTTGCCAAATACAACATTTAAATTAGGAAATATTAAATATAATATTTTTTAAGGCGTGCTTCAACACAATAACAATTTTAATCGCCATCTGTCTTCAATTGTTGCCATAAAACATTATTTATTGCTTTAATTAATAAAAAGCTGTCTGTTTTATGCTCTGTTATGCAATGATGATCATTAAAAAAAAAAACTTTCTTTACTTTACATAGCAATTATCTACAAAAAAGGTAATGTTTGTTATTATTACTATTATTAATACTGTGCACATAAGTTTATATTTTAAAGAATGTTAATTAATTTGTAATACCTGAGGCGATATTTATTTCCTTTATTTCAACTTAACAAAGACATTCTTTTTCAAGTGGCATAGTTTTACAATATCCATAACTACACAATTGTTCAGCGCCAACACTTAAACGGCTTAGCTTTGATGTTTTAGCAATATCAAAATTCAAATTTTCATAGCTGATACAATTTTCAACTATTTCATTTCTTTTATCCATACAGGTTTCTTTTGTCTTTTTTTAAAGAGGTTCGAACCGGTATGGAGTTGCCAACATTTTTATTGTTTAGTTATCAAAATCCAAATGCAAAATACAAAATTACCTTAATATTCTTATTCAAATTCATCAAAATTTATCAATTTCCACTGAATTGACATACTTAATAATATTTTCTAACTATAAATCAAAGAATTTGGCTATTATCTCCAATAAATGATGCTGTTTACCAAAATTATTTATTAATTAAAATTTTAAAAAATCATTTTTTAGTTAATAAATAATTTGTCATTTAAAATGTCATTTCGATAGAAGAACAAAAACATCATTGCAATAAACCGCTTAGATAAACTAAAAAAAAGTTCCCATTATTTAAATAAAAAGAAATAAAGGTTCAGAATATATAATAAGGTGATCAACGACTTTTTTTATATATTTATTTTATTTAAGAGTGCAATATAAAAATCTTAATTTTATTTGGTTCTTGTTCTCTATAAAAAAATATTCTTGTGTTTAGCTTCCAATAAAATTTATAGGGAAGTCATACGATTAATAATAAACGTTATTTTAAAAAATAAATAAAACAATAACAAATAACATTGATTCAGAAAAAAAATTCTACAATGACGCCATTTACTAAAACTCTTTGTAATTAAATGCGCTTGAATAAATTATAAAGTCTGTAGATTGTGGCATATATTTTAAAGAGTCCGAGAGAATTGCTACTGTGGAGACGGCAAGCTTCGAGTAAAACATCAAAGTTTGTTGTTGTTTTTTTTGTTATTTACCTCTTCAAGGCTGAGAAGGCCACAGATAAGGAGGCTACTTAATAGTGGTTATAACCCTCTCTCAACTCTATAATTCCAAAACACGAACCTTGATGAACAAGGTCGCTGCGCGGAGAAACAAGTTGAGCGTGGTACTACCAGGGGCGTGGTGGGGATCGAACTCAGAACCTCTCGCCTATGAAGCGAGCGCTTTACCACTACACCACTACCGCATACCATTGTTACTGGTATACATTTATTATTTTGTTTTACTTAAAAATATTCTGCCCAAACATTTATCATTCTCTTTAAAATAAACACAACTTGTCTCGGCATTTTGGGATCCCTTTAATGTGAAAGCAACTTGTCTCGGCACTTGAAGATCCCTTTAAAGCAATATCAGGCCTTGTTAAAAAGCGTTACGCAGCTCGCATTTTGCTTGCGAAAAGGCGATTTGCCTACGCGTTCAGCAGTTTTGCGCAACGCAAAAACTTATATCTTTTAAATTATTTAAATTATCTTTTGATTGTCGTTAACGTGACGTAAAGTAACGTTTATTCAGAAGAAATAAAGTCGTAAGTAGAAGCATTTAACCGCAATTGTAAATTAATAGATTTTTTGTTAAAGAAACAAATTGTTTCATAATTTTTTTTGTTGTTGTTAAAAATTAGTTAAAAAAAATTAAGTGTTTTAAGTTTTATCTTAAGGAATTAAATATATAAATTCCTTTTAAATATAAAAATTATTTTTAGTCATAGTAGTTTAAAAAATGTATTTATTTTGATGTAAATATTTTATTAATAAGATATTTTGTTTATTGTTAATTCAATAACATAAAGTTTTAAAGACGTTCGTTTAACTTATGAAAATAAATTGTGATCACGAATATGTTATCTTTATCGTTTAAAAACATTATTAAAAAGAGTTCACAAATTAAATAAGAAAAAATTTATTAACAGTTAATAAAATACCAAAAACCAACTGTAAAAATCATAAGAAAATAAACAAACATTATATTACATTTCATGAAAAAAAATTTTTTTTTTCAAAATAAAATTTTGTTCATATTTGAAAAACATAATAAAAATGATTTTTTAAATAAGAACTTAGATTTTATTTGTAACTTTTGTTATAATGAGAAAAAAACAAACTGTATGATTTTTAACGCGTTAATAAAATAACTTTAATTACAATGCGGTACTTCAAAAGACGCTAGTGACGCAATATAACTTCTAACGATGCAAAATATATTTGCGGAGTTGAGTTACTTAAAAATGCGTTACGCGTTTTCGCTACGCAGCGAAATCTCGTAACAAGGCCTGCAATATGCATACTGATTTCTTTAAAGAACAATGATAACAAAAATATTTTTATCATATTTTAAGCTGCCTGAATGAATTAAATATAATATATATTTATATTTTAATCAAATTTTTTTTTTTTTTGTGAGTTTATGTTGCAATAGTTTGAAAAATATACAACAATTTTTAAATACTCTACTCGAGCTTGAAATATTTAACGACTGCCATTTCTCATAGAAAATTGAGTTATTAAAATGAGTTGTAGATATATAATATTTCACTTGAAATTCTCACAAGCAAGTTATTTTTATAAAATAAAAATAACTACATGAAATAAACAAATAGCCAACTTCCATGCATGACTTCCAAGCATGATCATACATGAACTGCATTTAAACAATTGCAGTGACTCTATGATACATAGCGTAATCCTGTAACTTTTTGGAAATCTTTACTGGTGTTTAAAATATTATTTAAAAAAAAAAGTATACTTCTAAAATTTATATTTTCTGAGGAATTAAAGTTTATTTATCTAAAAATGAAAATTTGCATTTTTCTGTTCCAAGCCTAATTCTGCTTCAAACTTAGTTTACTCTTTGATAACAAATCTGTATAAAACCTGTAAACTAATGAATTGAAGATACAAAAGCAAATAACAAACAGTTTAATGTTATTTACATTACATAATTATTTTTCATTCAAAATATTTTTGAGGGCCATGATTTTTATTCAGCTTATGGCCTCAAGGGTGTAAATCTGGCTCTGGGTATCGTGTGGCATTAAACTGACACTAATGGTATCAATCATCCTTCGACTTCCGACTTACATGATATCAATTACCTAATTTCTAGTACCAAAACTGTCCCTCTCCCCTAATATTTTAATAGGAAATTTTTAGATTTGTATTGATTGATTTGAGGAAAGCATTTCAAACAATATTGTTTTGTGAAAGAAAAATATTTTTAAATGGTTATCATAGATTTTTATGTCAAAGATATAGTTAAATTTCTTTTTTCTTTTTTTAACATCTTCAGCCAACAAGGCTGCAAGCAACCACTAATTAGGGTTGGAAGTTACAGACAGAGAAAAGATGAAGATTGTAGAGCAAGATAAAGATTGACATTCGACTTAAAAGATTGCAAGTAATATGAATCAGGAAAGCAAGATGAAAACGAATTTCAAAGAACTGATGTTCGAAGAAAAAAACTAGAGGAATAAGAGTTTTCGAAGCATTTAGGAACAGTCACAGAAAAAAGACTTAATTGAATGACGAGTAACACAAGAATGAATTTTAGTAGATGGCACAAGAGATGCTAGCTCTTTATAGCAGTGCCCATTATTGTATTTGTAGAAGAGAAAAAAAGAAGCAACTTAACGACAATGTGATAATGGTTGGAGGTTGGCTGCAAGAGCAGGTCCAACAATGTTTAAAATGCATTTTTGCACCTTGTTTAAAAGAGAAAGGACATCATTAGAAGTTCTGCCCCATATAAGGCAACAGTATTCCATACAAGGCCGGATTTGAGATTTATAGAGAATAGAGAATAAAATATGGAGTAAGAAGGTGTTGAGCTTGATAAAGAGATGCAACCTTAGCAGATGCTAATTTTGCAACAGATTTGATATACGGTTTCCAAATAAAATTTAAAAGTCAGGTAGAACACAACTTGCGGAATCAAGAGATAATATTGATGAAAAGTTCTTAGCCAACAATTCAGCTTTATCTTTAGGTGAGGTGGCAAAGTCTGAACCATAAAAGAGAGGTGGAATAACAGATTCGCCTTTATTATTGATACTATTAAAGATTCTCCAGAAGTCACAAGAGCCTAATTTATGTGATGAAATATGAGATTTCATGACCTGAGAATAGCAGGCTTTGGCGTTAGACAAAGCCTTTTTACAATGGTTTCTAGCAGTAATAAACATACGTCTGCTTTCTGAAGAAATGTTTTGCTGATAGATATGGAAGTAGTGGCTTTGATTAGCAATTGCAGCAACACAATGTGAGGAAAACCATGAAGAAGAGTAAGGCTTGACCTGGAATTGTCGAGAGAGAACAAAAGATTCCATGCCAGCCTGAATCCACAAAGTTATGTGAGAAGCATACTTGTCAGCAGAAAGACAAATTTCTACCCAAGGTAGAAATTTGTCTTCCTGCCATCACAAAGAAAATTACGGAAAGAGTCCTAGTCAGCTTTAAGGTAGTTGTTAGCGGTTTGATGATAAGGGGATTCTGATGATGAAGAAGTATGAGATAATAGTTTTAGAACTGTGATTAGAAGCACCTAATGGTGAATGTGGAGAAACTGAGCACTGACTAGGATCAGAAACAAGACATAAATCAAGTAGAGAAGGTAAATGATTCGGGTTGTCTGTAAAGCAAGTTGGAAAGTTGACTATTTGAGTTAGGGATTGAAAAAAGTAAAAGTTGTGGGCTTTAATGCCTGCAGAGTCACTGACACTAGAGCCAAACCATTCAGTGCGATGAACATTAAAGTCACCAACAAAAACAATATTGGCTGATGGATAAAGAGAGAGGGCTTGGTCAATATGATCAGAAATAACATCAAAAAGGGTGCAGTCTTGAGATGAAGGAGAGCGATATAGAACAAAGAGAGAAGCAATAGAGTGAAGTGGTGCTAAACGCAAGCACATAAAAGAATATTCTGTGGATTCAAACCTAATTTCCCGACAAATGGGTGAATTCTTACAAATGTAAATGCCCAGGCCAAGTATGTGAATATTGGAGTCTTTACCAATTAAAGGAAGATAACCATTAACAATAAGATCACAAGATGAGACAGCTGAACTGAAATTAGTCTCACAAAGAGCAAGTAGGTCTGGTGAATTTTGCAAGAGATAAGACTCAACAGTAGAAAAGTTACTTTGAAAATCACGAATATTAGAGAATGATAGGTTTAGAGAACTTGGTGATGATAATGGTTTTATGTGTTTTATAGTTTTGGTACATTTTTAAATTTGTTAAAGAACCGCATTTGAAAGGCTCTTTGCAACCTTTCAAATATGGCCATGACAATGCACACCAAAAGTACAAACAGGGACACCATCCATGCGCAACATGGCACTGGCCTTAAAACCATAAAACTGAGTTTTAGAGCTGTACCCTCATTAGGTACAGTCATAAAAATAGAGACACAAGCAAAAAAATAGTTGCCTAGTAATAGAGCTGTACCCTCATTAGGTAGAGCCATAAAAACAGAGACACAAGCAAAACCCATGCATTGAGTCAAGAAGATCCAGCATCCAACATCCTAAATTGGAAACAATGTATTAAAAATACATCTGTGCCAGCCTAATAGATGAAGAAGGGGTGAGAGGCTGGTCAACAGATAGAATCTGTTTACCACGTAAGTCTTTGCCAAGGAGGTTTTTTACAAGACAATAGCCGGATGCATTTAACTTCTGCCCAAGATGAGTATTTTTATCGAGACATCATCTCAAGCCTTTGCTCAACCAAGAGCCCAAGGCAGGGGGAGTTTTAAGTTTGAGTTGGCATTTGTTAGCCTTTGCCTAAAAAGGCGTATCCTACAAGGCAGCAGGACATGAAGCAGGTTATACTGAGTTACATGTTACCAGTAGCAGGATAACCTGACCTGACACCATATGTATAAAACCCGTTGATAAATTTTAACCTAATTCAAGACAGTACGAAAATTTCTCTCTTTTTCATTTAAACCTTTCATGGGACACAAGAACCCAAATTCCAGGTCCAATACTGTTTCCAGGCTCCAATTGTCAAAACACCCTCTGATGATAATAGAAGATCATAGATATTGTTGAAATAATAAATCTTATCATTGTATGATAAGATTTATTATTAATTTTTTTTCTTCTTTACAGTCTTGGTTACCATAGCATATACAGTGGGGTGCAGAGTTATAACCTCACCTGTATAGAAACTTTAAAACTATCTTTTAAAGTATGTTGATCAAATTCTATTTGCAAATCATTTTTTGAAATAAACAAAATAATTTACATTAATCTATTTATACTTTAGTTAACTCAAATTATAAAACCATTTAAAATCGTGGTGCACAATTATAACTTCATTAACTAAATTACATCAAAAGCCATAAAATTTTTAAATAAAAGTAAATTCCATTTTCAAATTAAACTCATTACATTTTAAAATTATAAAATACATTCTAATGAATGCCAAGAGGAATTACACTATCCGATGAAGAAAAAAGCAAGATTGAAGCTTTTAGGTCATTGTGTTTATCAAACAGGGCAATTGCTTGTAAACTGAGATGCTCACCAAGTTTGATCAATAATTTCATAAATGATTCAACAAATTATTGCACAAGGCATCAAAGAGATAGAAAACCTATACTTACAGCTCACCAACAGCGACAAATTGTTCATGCTGCTAATAACCGTACAATATCTGCGAGACAAATAGGCACAGATTTGGGATTGAAATGCTCAAGATGGATGGTCATATGACTTAGGAAAAAGAATGGCAAAAAATTGTGTGATCAGATGAAAAAAATTCAATCTTGATGGTTCAGATGGCTTCAATTACTACTGGCATAACATTAGAAAAGAGAAAATATTTTCAAAAAGAAGGGCTTTGGGAGGTGAAGGAGTAATGATTTGAGGTGCGTTCGGTTATTTTGGAAAAACTTCAATTGGCTTTATTACTACTAAATTAAATGCTGAAGGATATAGAAATTTGTTGAATGGTCATTTGAATTATATTTCTCAAAAATTTCGTAACACCAATTTTATTTTCCTGCAATAATGCTCCAATTCAAATATCTCATGGTTTACCAACAAGAAAATTAAATTATTAGAATGGCCAGCACTCTCCTGATTTACATCCCATCAAAAATGTATGGGGCATCTTAGCAAGACGTGTTTATGCAGAAGGGAAACAATATTTGAATGTCAATGAATTGAAAAAGCCAATTGTACATGTTTGGAAGAACAAATCTCTTGCAGATCTTAAAAAACATTCAGAAAGTATGCCAAATCAAATATTTGAAATTATTTAGAATGGCGGCAATAAAATAAATTATTAATAATAAATTGAAATACAAAACATTATGGAATTTTGTAGAGTAAAATTGAAATGAGGCTTTAATTTTGCACCATCATTTTTCTAAAATTTTCAAGTCAATTAACGAAATGAAACCAGACTCTATTACAAATGAAATATTAATCAAGTAATATATTACAGGCCATGTTACGAGATTTCGCTGCGTAGCGAAAACGCGTAACGCATTTTTAAGTAACTCAACTCAGCAAATATATTTTGCATCATTAGAAGTTAAATTGCATCACTAGCGTCTTTTCTAGTACCGCATTGTAATTAAAGTTATTTTATTAACGCGTTAAAAATCATACAAACAGTTTGTTTTTTTCTCATTATAACAAAAGTTACAAATAAAATCTAAGTTCTTATTTAAAAAATCATTTTTATTATTTTTTTTAAATATGAACTAAATTTTATTTTGAAAAAAATATTTTTTTCATGAAACGTAATATAATGTTTGTTTATTTTCTTATGATTTTACAGTTGGTTTTTGGTTATTTTATTAACTGTTAATAAACTTTTTCTTATTTAATTTGTGAACTCTTTTTAATAATGTTTTTAAACAATAAAGAGTTTTTTTTTGTTATTTATCATTTACCGATAACATGTTCGTGATCATAATTTATTTTCATAAATTAAACGAATGTCATTAAAACTTGACGTTATTGAATTAACAATAAACAAAATATCTTATTAATAAAATATTTACATCAAAATTAATCGTGCATTTTTTAAACTATTATGACTAAAAATAATTTTTATATTTAAAAGGAATTTATATATTTAATTCCTTAAGATAAAACTTAGAACACTTTATTTTTTTTAAACTAATTTTTAACAACAACAACAAAAATTATGAAACAAACTGTTTCTTTAACAAAAAATCTATTAGTTTACAATTGCGGTTAAATGCTTTTACTTACGACTTTATTTCTTCTGAATAAACGTCACGTTAACGACAATCAAAAGATAATTTAAATATTCTAAAAGATATAAGTTTTTGCGTTGCGCAAAACTGCTGAACGCGTAGGCAAATCACCTTTTTGTAGGCAAAATGCGAGCTGCATAACACTTCTTAACAAGGCCTGATATTAGGCAATTAAATAATTTTAAAAAAATTATTTAATTATTTGTGAGATCTTGAATTTTTGATGAGTTTATAAATTTGCACTGCACTGTACATTTTACAATTATATATAACTATTAAAAAAATTGTTCACCATAGAATTCTTTAATGCCTCTGATATAAAAAGGCTTTTAAAAGGCATAAATATATTGTGAATTTTTGAAGATTTTTAGATTTCGGACTTTTTAGTTGTGTTCATTATGTTAAAGTATCAAACTTGAAAAATAATGCAGGGCTCAAAATACTTATTGCCCTTTTTTTGTTTTCCTTCCCAGTATAAAGATCAGATCAGAAAAAATCTATCCAGAAAATAATTCTAGAAAAAATAAGACACTTGTTGAAAGCTAGAAAAAAGTTATAAGGCTTTAAAGTTGTCTATTTTTATCACACAAAAAATATAGGGGTGCCATTCAATAGCATTTATAAGGCTATATATTCTAAACTGTTGTACTTGGAAATTGTGTTATTGCTGTTGTTGAAAATCAAGATGATGTCCCACAAAGTTTTCTTTAAATTATTTAAGATATATATTATAATAAACTCACGTAGTGAGTTTATTATAATATATATCTTAAATAATTTAAAGTAGTCTTGATCAAAAAAGGGCCACTGCTTTTATTACAATTATTATTATCATTATTATTATTATTTTTATTACTATTATTGTTATTATTATTATTGTTATTGTTATTATTGTTATTATTATTATTATTATTATTATTATTATTATTATTATTATTATTATTATTATTATTATTATTATTATTATTATTATTATTATTATTATATGTACACTCCTTGCATGTTTTCTTTATCTAAGTCGTTCTATGTATGCACTTATTCATTCAATTGTAAAACATCAATTAAAAATCATTTACGGTGCAAAATGTTATTTATGATGCAAAATAAAACAATTCATTACAAATATATAAAATCATCAAAACATTGACAATAAAACTCTTGAGGTACTCAGAGATTTTTCTCATAAAATGTTTTTGTATTGTTACCCGAAATTTTACTCTCAACAGGATTTATATTATCAATACTATATGAAGTCCTTGCTCTAGATAATACTATAAAATAAAAGTAGCATCAATAATAATTTAAGCATATTTATGGTGATTTTAAGCTATTTATGGTAATAATGTACATTGCCATACCTAGTGTTACTAAATAAAAGAATTTTTTTTCTAACATTAAGGATAAGGATATCTGCCATTAATTCGACTAAGGATATATGCTCTTTTAAAGCTATACACATTAAAAAAAAATATAGTCATATAATTTATAGTCTATTGTTAGGGCAATAAAAAAAAAATTTAGTTTTGATCACAATACTGTAAGGATAAATGGATTTTGTTAAAAAAAACTTGAGTCAATTAAACTTTAAAAAATATATTATTTAAAAAATAAATTAAGATTATAAAATCAAATCAGGCAATTTATTTTATTTATATTTTACCTTTTTACTTAGATAAACAAACATCTTGGCTTTAGATAAAGCATTTATAATAACATTCCATTTGCATTGCTAAATGAAAAGAGATTTTGAATACCATTTTAATATATATTTCTTTTGTTTATTTTACGATACATTCCTCGCATCTAAGGACGCCTCTCGACTATACAAGTTTTATGTTAGCAAACTTTATCGAATACTTTTGGGAAGTGGAGTCCCGAAAAAAATTCACTTAATCATTTTTTGTTTGATATTATTTTTATGATTTAAAAATTTTTAAACAAATTTTACAGTTCTAATTCTTGGTTCTATAATTTTGCTATTTGATAATTTCTTAAAATCGGATTATATTAGCAGCTTCCATTACAACTAAACCTCTTCGAGATTTGGTTGCGATGGAAGATTTAATTTTTTCTTTGATTGTTTTTTTGCCATCTAAATTTATTAAAGTCGTAAACCAAAATATAAATACAAATAGCAGGGGCAAAAAGAAGACATAATTGGTCTTATCACCAGCCCCTTAGTCTATACCGTAAATATAAAACAACAAAAATTATAAAACGTAACACTATATAATATAAAATGTTTTTCTAAAGACTTTATAAAATAAAAATCATCGGTCCTAAAGTCCTACTCTAACTTTTTGTTTTTGTATTGGTTAAGAAAAATTAAAAAAAAAGAAAGAAAAAAGTAATTAGTACAAAAAAACTGAAAAAGAAAGCTGGATTGAAACAGAAGAAAAAATTCAATCGCTTTTTGCAAATATATTAGGGTTAACTGGATTAGATGTAGAGCGTGCTCATCGAACAGGATTAAAAAGAAATGGACGCTCCAGAACAATTGTTATTAATTTGTTGAGGTATAAAGACAAGATAAAAATTCTGAAAGAATCATATAAGGAACTATTGTGTATGTGAACGAAGACTTTTCCCGTGAAACTGTGGATATAAGAAAAAAGTTATTGGCGGAAGTGAAGTAAAGGCGATCCAATGGTGAAAATGTTTATCTTAGGTTTGATAAAGTTATTACTTCAAAAAACTCTTTATTTAAATTTAGTAATAATAAATCAAATCAAAATTAAAAAGTTATATATATTTTAAATGAATATTTAAAGGTAACATATATACATACTTTTTTTTTTTAATGGCGGAAAATAATATTTTGAATGTTTTTGATATATCCACTAGAGAAAACACGATACTTTTAACAAATGACTTTGACCCTAACGTGAATTATTTTAATAACTTTTCAAAAGATGCTGTTTATTTTAATAAAAGTGATGCCTCAAGTTATTTAAGCTCTTCATTATCCAATTTTCCGTTATTAAATTTGAACATCAGGAATATGAATAAAAATTTTGAATCCCTTAAAACAGCTTTAAAAAACTTAAACTACAATTTTAGTGTAATTTGTCTAACAGAAACTTGGTGTCAAAGTGGCGTGGAGTTAAATTCTAATTTTTTTCTACCAGGTTATAATTCAATACACCAACCCAGGAAAAACGGCATTGGCGGGGGCGTATGTATTTTTATTCTTAATTCTTTTACTTTTAGAAAATTACTAAACCTCAGTGTCAATGACGCTAATTGTGAGTCGTTAAGAATTGAAATTCTTAATCAGAAAACCAAAAATATTTTTATAACTTCTCTTTACTGACCACCTAATGGTAATTTTGAAGACCAGACCACCTAATGGTAATTTTGATGCATTTGAAAGACAATTAAAAAATATATTGGCAAAAGTGATTAAAAAACATATTTACTTAATTGGTGATTTTAACATAGATATTCAAAAAAATGAATAATGATTCCTACGCTAAACGGTTTATAAAAACTCTACTTCAGAACAGTTTAATACCTGTAATTAACAAACCAACGCGCGTAACACGCAATACTTCTTCAATTATTGATAACATTATCACTAATATTGCCATGACTTGCCAAATCAAAAGTGGAATATTAAAAACTGATATCAGCGATCATTTTCCAAGTTTTCTTATAAATTACTCTTTAATTCCTGAATCTAAAATTTTATTCGCAAATAAACAACCAATCTAATATAAAATTTCGAGAATTATTAACAGAAATTGATTGGAATCTTTTAACTGAGTGTAATGATGCTAATGATGCATACAACTTATTTTTGCGGTTGTTTTCTAAACAATACGAAAGATCTTTTCCAAAAATTAAAAAAACAACTAATTCCAAAATTTTTAATAACCCGTGGATGACAAATGGTCTTAGAAAATCATCCAGAAAAAAACAAAGGTTGTATGAAAACTTTAAAAAAAAAAAATTAATAACAATGAAATTAAATACAAAAAGTATAAAAATTGTTTTGAAAGAATAAAAAAGCAAATAAAAAAAAATTATTATTCTAACCTCTTAGAACATTCAATTGGAAATAGTAAAAAGACGTGGGAAGTAATTAAAGAAGTTACAGGGAAAAAACAATTACAAAAAAACACCACTATTCCAAATAGATTTAAGCTAACCTTGAACAAACAAATATTTGATAAGAAAAAAATAGCTGAAAACTTCAACAAATTTTTTATAAACATAGAAAAAAAATTAGCAGCAGATATAACTCCTGGAAATAAAACATTCCAATCCTGTTTTAAAAAAACATACTATGTAATGGATGAGTAGGCACTGTCTCTAAATGAACTTCAGGCATCCTTTAATGCGCCTAAAATAAATAAAAGTACCGGGTTTGGTGATATTAATGTTAATGTTCCAAAAGCAGATTTTGATGTTATTAAATTACCTCTTTTGTTTATTCTCAACCTTTCAATAACAACTGGTGTTTTTCCTTGTCAATTAAAAATAGCAAGAGTAGTCCCTGTATACAAAAATGGCCACGATTCCATACCATCTAACTACAGACCTATATCTATCCTTTCTTGTTTTTCAAAGTTGCTTGAGCGTATTTTGTATAACAGATTGCATAGTTATCTTGAAAAACATAATCTTATACAGCAAACAGTTTGATTTCCGAAAAGGGCATTCAAAACATCATGCAGTAACTGATTTAGCCAGCCAAATTCTGGATGGGTTTGCTAAAAAAAGTTATACTCTCGTCTTGTTCATCGGCTTGTCAAAAGCCTTTGACACTGTTGATCATAAAATTCTCTTGTACAAACTAAAAACATATGGACTAATTAAATAGCAACTTAAAATGGCTGCAAAGTTACCTTAAAAATAGAAAACAAGGAGTATCTTATGATTCAACGTGTACAAAGTTAGATACAGTAAACTGCGGAGTTCCTCAAGGCTCTATTCTTAGATTCTTACTATTTCTGGTTTACGTAAATGATATTTACCTATCTTCAAATATGCTTAATTTTGTTCTTTTTGTTGATGACACTAATCTTTTTTATACCGATTCCAATATAAAAACAATTTTCTTTTCAGAAAATCGTGAGCTGGAAAACCTAAATGACTGGTTTAAATCAAGCACTCTTTGAATATCAGTAAAACTAAGTACATATTATTTCATCATCAATCTAAATCCGATGACTTGCCTCTGCAACTTCCTCAGCTAATAATAAATAACAATATAGTAAACAGAGTTTCATCACTTAAAATTTTAGGAAGAATATTTGATGAGCATCTTAATTGGAAAAATCATAATATGCTAGTTGAAAACAAAATTTCTAAAACTATAGTCATTATGCATAAAACAAAACACCTACTAAGTAAAAAATGTTTAATAGATTTATAATACTCTTTTATCCATAGCTACATAAGCTATTGTAGTATTACTTGGGCAAGTACTTGCCGTTCAGCATTAAAAATATGTATATTAGGCAAAAACAAGCCAGTAGAAATATATGTAATGTTCATAAATACGCCCACTCCAAGCCGTTACTCCGGGAAATAAAAGCTCTTAATGTCTATGAGTTAAACGTGTTCCAAAACTTGTTATTCATGTTTAAATGTCAAAATGACATGCTTCCAAAATCTTTTAATTACCGATTTCTAAAAATTAATCATAAATACTTAACGAGGTGCTCTATCTACAATTTTAATTTAAGTCAACTCTTAAAATATCTGATTACTCAATTTCAAATAGAGGGCCTCGCATGTGGAACATAGTTCTTAATGAAAATATGAAAAGTATAACTTCAATAAATTGTTTTAAAAATATAGTTAAACAGTATTTGCTTGAATAAACAGACACAAACATATTTTTGTAATTTTAAATGGAAAAAAAAAATCTTGTAATATTTCTTATATTGTATGTATTTATTTAATTTTTGCAATTTGTCGTATTCTTGTTGTAATTATGTTTTAACTTGTTTTATATAACAATATATATATAGGGGCTTGATGACAAGACTTCTGTCGGGAAAAGATTACTACATCTGAATAACAACATCTGCGGATTAGTGAAATAACATCCGCGCACTTGTGTGTAAGAACATCCGCTTTTTTTCTTTACTGAATTAACATCCGAGAAATAACATCCCAAATTTCATCGATGCATAATAACATCTTTAGAAAGATGTAACTACATCCGGGATTTTTTTTCGATGTGTAACTACATCCGCCTAAAATAATCCATTATTAAAAATAAAATAAAAAATAAAATGAAATAAATTTCCGGATGTAGTTACATCCGAAAAAAATCAGGTGTGTAACTAAATCTGGTTAAAATAATGCATTTTTAAATTACTTTTTTCCCGGATATAGTTACATCCGAAAAAAATCAGATGTGTAACTACATCTGGTTAAAATAATGCATTATTTAAAAAAATCCGGATGTAGTTACATCCGAAAAAATCTGTAATGTGTAATTACATCTATTTAAAATATTGTATTATTTAATTATTTTTTCTCCCACATATAGCTTAGGGATCGCTGTTTACAGT
Source organism: Hydra vulgaris (assembly GCF_038396675.1). Lineage (NCBI taxonomy): Eukaryota > Metazoa > Cnidaria > Hydrozoa > Anthoathecata > Hydridae > Hydra > Hydra vulgaris. The sequence goes on from NC_088923.1 coordinate 15,864,865, forward strand.
ATACGGTATAGTAAGTTTACCGTCAGAGTTAGGGTTAGGGTTAGGGTTAACCCTAACCCTAATTCTAGCCCTGGCCGGATGTGTAACTACACCCAATTAAAATAATGTATTATTAAATAAATAATTTTCCGGATGTAGTTACATTCGAAAAAAATCAGATGCGTAACTACATCTGGTTAAAATAATGCATTACTAAAAAAAAAAAAATTCGGATGTAGTTACATTCGAAAAATCTACAGATGTAGTTGCACGGATGTTATTATACATCAATGAAATTTGGGATGTTATTTCTCGGATGTTATTATACATCGATGAAATTTCGGATGTTGTTTTACGGATGTTATTATACATGGCAAAAACGGATGTTTTTGCCCTGACCACTCTGTCTTGTACATGCTCCTGTCGTTATTAATTTTTACTTTTTTTTTTATTTAAATTTTATTGATAAAATTTGTACAACAAGATCGTTGTAAAATGTTTATAAATGATGAAATAAATGTTTCTATATTACTAAAAAGCATGCAAGCAAATACGCATAATCCTGAAGCCAGTGGCGGACTGGGCCGGCGGGACACCGGGACATTTCCCGGTGGGCCGGTCGAACAACGTTTAAAATACATCTTATAACTTTATTAAAATTGTTAAAATTACAAAATTTTAAATTTTTTAGATTGCATTTTAAAAATAAATAATCTTAAGAACGTTGTTGGCAAATCTTCTTCTCATTTTTTTTCTTAATTCTAATATTTTATAAAGTTATTTTTTTATATTATATATATATATATTTATATATATATATATATATATATATATATATATATATATATATATATATATATATATATATACTATATATAATATATTATATATATATAAATATATAAATATTTATACATATATAAATTTATATATATAAATATATATATATATATATATATATATATATATATATATATATATATATATATATATATATATATATATATATATATATATTTGTTTTATAATGTTATATTTATATAGTATAAAAATACCAAATACTGGTATTGCAATCACATAAAGAGAAAATATGTTTTTATACATTTTATTTTTTCACCTTGCACTTTCGTCCGGTGATATTTAAAATTAACTCCTAACAGGTTGTCTATTTAACTTTTTTTTCCCCAATGTTTTACTATCCATCAATTAATTTAACCCAATAACGCAGGCTCGTAGAATTTATATATAGAAACAATTTAAACAAAATTGTTAACTTATACTGCATCCAACTGGAAGTGCTCATTTTATTTTAATTATATAATATTATTATTATTTTATAAACTATATGTATGTAAGATAATTTATTGTTTTTTTCATACATTTTTGATAAATCTTATTTTCTTAAAGCGTATACTATCAATGCAAAATTTAAGAATAAATTATCGATTAATGGGTTAAATAAATACTTATTGTATTATATTGTTAAACTATTTACGTTTATTATTTTGAAAAAATGGAAAAAAGAAAATTTAAAGGAGGCGCTCAAAAAGAGAGAGAAAAGCGACAAAAAATCATGCAAGAAGCTGCTAAAAATACACTTAAATTAAGTGATATGTTTGCTTCAACTTCTTTGATCAATGCATTTGATATTGAAAATTTGAATAAGGATTTGGATTTAAGTTCATCAGTTTCGAGGAATGATGATACTATTGTGTCCCATTGGCGCAGATAAAGTTGAAACATCAATTCTCGAAGAAATAACTTCAATTTCAACTTCCACCAAAGCCAATAATGAAATGATAACACCAACAAACAAAATGTTTAATTTCTTATCAGATAACTATTTCATAAGGCCAGGAAATCAAAATTATGAAGAGTTTTTTAAAAAACATCCATGCCAACCAACCATTGATGACATTACTAATTTACCTTTTAAACCAAATTTAATATTTTATAGAAAAGATAAAGTAAATAGGCGTTGGCTATCATATAGTTTGGAAAAAAATGCTCTGTTTTGTACCATGTGTTTGGCTTACAGTGATATTACAAACGAGAGTTTGTTTGTAAATTGTGAAATGACGGACTGGAGGCACACTTTGCAACGTGTTAAAGAACATGAAAATAGTAAAACTCATAAAAGTTGTGTAAATTGTCATATGCTCAAATCTAAAGGCAAAGATATTTATAATTTAATGTTCACAAATGAAGGAAGCATACGCCAGAAAAATATTATTGAACGAAAGCAAGTATTGGAAAGAATTATAAATGTTGTAAAATTAATTGGAAAAAGAGGATTAGCTTTTCGCGCTCACCGATCTGAATCTGTTTCTTCAAATTAGACACACTGCATCAACACTAATAAAGTCTTTATTGAAATTTAAAGTTATACTTACAGCGCATATTTATTTAAAAATTTTTCAATATATTGGACCGTTATCTAAATATTTACAAACCAGCAATTTAAATTATTTAACAGCTTATAACATGGTAACTTCCACATTAAATTAGTTAAAAAAATTTTCACGTGATTTTAGTAATGTAAAAGAAAAGCCAAATTCATTTGCTAAACGTGCAAATACACTACTTGAAGAGGAAAATTGTGAAATAATTGTCGAAGAAATTGTGAAATAATTGTCGATATACCAGAAGAGAGATTTAGACGACGAAAGAGAATGCCCGATGAAATAACTGAAGATCATGAATTTCAAAACCCAATCGAAAAATATAAAATAACCACGTTTAACGTAATTATGGATACCACAATAAATACTATTGAAAACCGTTTTAAAATTCATGGCAAATTGTATGCAGACATGGCAATATTAGACCCTAAAAATTTTACCGACAATAAATGTTCAGAAAACAGTTTAGAAGAGCTCAGTAAATTACTAGTAAAATATCATAAAACAGCTACAGCGTCAAATTTAAGGGAGGAATTAACTGATTTAATGACAAAATGGGACGACTTTAAAATATCTATGCAAGATATATATATAACACCGATGAATTAACTGATTCAGATTCAGAAATAATAAGTGAAGTATACCTCAAAAACAAAAAGAGTTGCAAAAATTGTATTTATTGCTGTTTTAATTTCTTGGCTAAATATAATTTATATAGCAAAGTATACAGCAATGTTTATTTTGCATATAAACTTATTTTAATATTATCTTCGACGCAAGTAGCTTGTGAACGTAGTTATTTCAAATTAAAAATTATAAAAAATAGACTCAGATCTTCCTTGTCACAAGATAATTTGCAGTTTTTGATGCTTATGGCGATAGAGAAGGATATTTTGGTTAATTTAAATAATTATACAATAATAGATAAAATAAGAGAAAATGCTCCTGGTTAGTGATCGACCGAAATTGGAATTTTGCCGAAATTTCGGTTCATTTCGGTTGCGGCATTTCTCAACCGAAACCAAAATTTCAGCAAAACTTTTACCGAAATTTGGGCACAACCGAAATTTTTTAAAAGTAAGAAATAACGTGTTTAAACAATGCTCTTTTGATATTTGTTTTATTAAGAGTGATTTGTTGTTATAAATGAAATGATGTAAATTAATAATTAAGAATATAATGTAAAATGTTAACTTGTAATTAATTAAAAAAATAATTTTTGAAATGTCAACAAAATTTTATTAAAACAAATTAAATTTTTTATAAAAACGCTACAATGTTTTCAACAAAATTTGTTACAGAAAAAAAAACGTTATATGAACGACGTTTATAGAATAAATTATAGAATTAGATTATAAGCGTTTATAATCATAAAATATGCATAACTTTATAAATTAAAAAAATAAATATATTAGATAGGTATATATTTAATATTTATATTAATATATAATATTTATATATAAAAAATTAATTAAAAATCTGTCAACAAAGTTAAATTTGAAAAAAATTAATTATTATTTTAATAATGCTTTTTGAATTACGGTTTTTGGTTTGAAGTTGAACCGAAATTTCGGTTCAACTTCAAACCGAAATTTCGGTTTGAACCGAAACTTAAAAAACTACCGAAACCGAAATTTCGGTTTCGGTTAAAAGCAAAATTTCGGCCGCAACCGAAACCGAAATTTTCCGATCACTACTCCTGGTATTAGTAAATATTTAAATGGTTAAGAATCTTTATTTATGTTTATTTATTTTTTATTAAGTATGTATTTATATGTAATATTATATTAAAATGTTATTTTATATTATATTGTTGTTTTTTCTTTGAGGCCGGTCCACTTGGGGTTTCCCGGGCCGCTCAAATTTGCCAGTCCGCTACTGCCTGAAGCTTTCCATTTACACCAGCATATACCTTGAAATTTATGAATAATTCTTAAAAATTATATCATTACATTTTATATACATATCATTATATATATATATATATATATATATATATATATATATATATATATATATATATATATATATTTCATGTATAGTCATATCATTTTATATATATATATTTTTTTATCAAAAAAAGAATTGAAGCAATAACAAGTAGCACAATTAATTTCTAAGATCGTCGATCAAGATCGACGATAATGACAAACCTTTAACTGTTGGGTAAGTTTAACACAGTAGCAATCATTAAAACTTCAGAAAAAGCTGAGCGCTACGTCGTTCATTAATAGTTTTTGCTTCAATTTGTTCTTAAACTCAGTAAGCGTAGCAATTGTTTAAAGTTCATTAGTTAATATTTTATTCCATAATTTTGTCCCTCTAGTAGAAATTGAAAATTCAGTCGCCGCAAAATAACTTTTGGGTTGAATATAACTGTTATTTGAAAATCTGGATAGATATCTATTCTGATTTATTTTGAATAGTGGGTGAAATATTTTAGGAGATATATTTTTATTAATTTTGAACATAAGTATAATACTTGGGAGTGTCTATAACGGCCCACATTGGAAATGATTCTGATTGCATGCTTTTGTTTATAAAATAGTCTTTTTATTTTATTTTTATTTGTACTGCACCAAGCAATGTTTGTATAATTAAGATGATAATGAATGAACGAGAAATATAAAAGCTTTAAGCAAGTTGGATTTAAAAAAGGCCTTGCTCTACAAATCAGGCTTATGTTGCTTGAGATATTGTATTTTCGAGATATTGTATGTGATGTCTCCACGTCACATTTTCATCAAGAAGCTCGCTGATAAATTTTAAAGAGGTTTTTCTTTTTATGTCCTGATTGGCAATACAAAGTTTTGGAAGTTTTAAAAGAAATTTTATCTCCGTCATGAAAACGATGTAATAAAGTATATTTTGTTTTGGTTACATTTAGAGATCATTTGTTTGCATTAAACCATTCAGTCAGATTTATTAGCTCTTTGTTTACTGACTTAAACAGAATATTTATATCATTATGTGCATAAAATAGATTTGTGTCATCTGCAAATAAAATTGTATCTAGTTCAGTACAAGCTTTGCTTAAATCATTTATAAAAATGAGAAATAAGTGGTCCTAATATAGATCCCTGAGGAACCCCACATGTTATGTTCATATTGGTCGTTTTATCTTCATTACAAGAAATTATTGTTTTCTATTTGACAAATAGCTTTTAAACCACACAATATTTATATGTTTAATACCATAGTTTTCTAATTTTGTTAATAAAATGTAATGATCGACAGTGTCAAAAACCTTACTGAGATCAATAAATAAACCTAATGTATATTTACTTTCATCAAATGATTTAAAGATATCATGAACAAGATGAATAATAGTCATGTCAGTAGAGTGGCTCTTTTTAAACCCAAATTGCTTACTAGAGAGAATATTGTTTACATCTAAAAAGTAATACAATCTTTTATACATAATGTGTTCTAAGAACTTTGAAAAGCATGCTAGTATGGTGATAGGCCTGTAATTGGAGACACTAGTCTCATCTCCTTATTTTAGTATAGGTATTACCCTTGCAACTTTAAGTTTATCGGGAAAGATTCCTTGGTTTAAAGCTTAAATAAAATTTAAATGCTTTATTTAAAAGCTTAAATAAATAAAAGAGCTTAAATAAAATTTAAATGCTTTATTTAAAAATTCCGCAAAAGCGGAATTTTTAAATAAAGCATTTATTTAGTTACTACATTACTGCTTACACTACCAACTCCATTACCTTTATTTGGTTAAAGTAAGTGCATAGCATTAAGTAATTCAGTTTCTGTTAGCATATTATTGTCCATTGTATTATTATTAGAGTTTAGGTATGATTTGAAGCAGGTTTTACTTTTTTTTTACTTTTGATGTTCAACTTGGACCTGTGCTAACAAATGCATGATTAAACGAATAAGCAATTATTGCGTCGTTAATAATTTTACAGTCATTTACAATTAGTTTTTTTGGTAAACGACTAATATTCATATCTTTTTTACCTATAACCTCTTTTATTACGTTCCAAGATTTTTGTATATCATTTTTGTATTTAAGTAATTGGCTACTATAGTAAAACTTTTTTGAGCGCTTTACAATCATCACAAAAAGGCAATTACAGTTTTTATAGTTTGTTTCATTTTTAAAAGTTCTTTTTTTAATGAACTTTTCATACAATCGTTGCTTTTTTTTTGAATATTTTATGATTGCGGTTGTTATCCAGGGATTTTGTAGAGTCTTTGCTTTAATAAATTTAGTTGCTATTGGGAATGCTTTACTGTAGTGACATTCAAATATATGATAAAATTTATCATAAGCTTCATTAACGTTTTTTGTTTTCAAAACAGAATCCTAGTTTGTCGTCGAAGCAACAAAGTTTTGTGGTCGGTCGTGAAGCTTATTGATAATCAGTATATTTTCTGAGTGTTATTTCACAAATTCTAATGAGCTTGGTCGAATTTTGATGTTTGTGTGAGGTACTTTTTTTCTTGTAGTCTCTGGCGTATCACATTTTATTTTAAACCAGTAATAAATGCATATCTGATAGATTTATCACAGTATATATTAACTGTTACTGCATTAAAGTTACAAACTCTTGTTAGTTTTTGGACAGCTTGTAAGAAACTGTCTAGCGTTTTGCCAGTTTTTACTGATATCTCGTGTATATTTCGTTTTCGGTTTAACGAAAACGAAAGCGATAATATGAAAAATTCATCGATATGAAAAATTTTATTAAGCGACAATATGAAAATTCAACAATCGCATTTTCAAAAGTTAGCGAATTGGATATACATTTATAAACAGTCGGCGATACGTCAGATGTAGATTCCGAGGATAAAAAGAAAGTTTCGAGAGTTTTAAACCAGTAAATCCATTTTTTGTTTGACGTTGAGGATTTTGAGTTAGCGTTAAATCTTCCGGAATGCAGATATTTTTGATAAGGATAATTTCAACTAAAACCTTTTTTTTAATTTGAATAGAAATACATATATGATTGATTTAATCATAAATAACATATATGATTGAATTAATAACACCTTTCAACTACTAAGGTATTGGCTATCGTTCGTCACTTAGATTAATACAATAGAAAATTTGAATGATAATTAAAAGCCCAAACAATTATGACAAAGGAGATATAAAATCATAATACGTTATGATGCCTAATAATATGGAAAATTAGAAATATTTGTACTTTTTATTAAAGCTGTCACTGACTTGACCATACGACTGAGGGTCCATTCTGGCTATAAAATGTTGCGACCAATTTGAACCACTTTTAGGAATATTAAGGAATATTCCACTCATCCTTTAAATCACAATAGCATGCGTAGTATTGCTTCAAGCAAAATAAAATTTATACTACGCATACTCATGTGATTATTTTTCCTTTTCCCTTTTTGTTCTTGTCAAATTATTTTTTGTTATATCAATTATGTTTATATCGCTAAGTTAATAAAAATGAATATAATATTAATGTTCTAATAAATGTATAATAGATCATATAATTCATCATCAACAAAAGCATACTGTACGTCTAATAAGTATGTATGTATGTATGTATGTAAAAATGTAAACTAAATCGCATTATTGAAAAGAAAATACATCCCGTTGAATATAGATTATCTGACCATCAATTTTGAATAAAAAGTTCTATTTATGATTGTTAAAATGGTGGCGACACAAGAGATAATATCTATTAAGAAAAATACGGTCAACATTCGCTGGAACCAACATCTTGAAAAGTTCAATAATTTGATTACTAAGCTTCCCAATGCGCCGAATTCACCAACCAATGAAAAGTTTACTTACGATTTCAAATAATAAGAAATATATTTTAAAATAAGTTATAATACTCAACCAAATATTTTAGCGTTTTTAGTAACAACGACAAATTGTCTTCGATCTTCCTTATTTTTTAATCTTTATTCTTCATTTCTTAACAATATCTTTGTACTTTTTTTTTTTTTTATATATTTGTATAAAGTTTTTAATAAAGAACAACTGATAGTTAAAAAAAAAAAAGTTAGCAACTCCATTTTTTTTAAGATCCAGGTTGCACATAAGAAAATACAAGCAAAGAGCATCAACCTATTAAATTGTGTGCAATAAAATAATGTTATTCAACTTGGTCCACACAGCAATATTTGTGGTCCTTGGCTTACTTGGCTTCTTGTTGGAAACCTTGATACTCTTTTGCTCTAAAGTGTCTCAGAGACATTTTAGAGCAAAAGAGTTTCAAGATATTTATTTTAACTGAGTCAATTTCAACGTTTTTTAGGACGATATTAACCTCATGCTGACTGTAACTTACTTATTTTGATACAGGTCTGAGAAAATGTTTTAAGTTTTAGTAGGGCTTCAGCTTGATCTCTTTTGGAGTTATTAAAAACACTTTGTATAAAAGTATAACTATTTCTGAGGATTTATTTTGTCCGCAGGTTTTATCTAATGGAAACCCCATTATCTTTAATATTAAAGATATACTGCCATCTTCCCTACTATTTGATTTAAATAAACTAGTTAGAAATAATTTTGTTTTTTATTTATCTACATCATCAGATTCTTTTATCAAGCCTGATTTACTCAAACATTTTACTAAAGTTGGAAAAAAGAAAAAGAAAGGTCACTTCTGAGAAAGATTGGATTTAGCAAACGCTCTGTAATAGAAAGTAAAACTTACCAAAATAATACTGGCAAGTTTGCAAAAAGTTACTAAAAAACTCTCAAAAAAACAACTCTGTGTTAGATCATTAAGCAATCTCAGATGAAAAAGGTTTAATAATAATAGAAGATGATTTGATAGTTATAGTAAACGACTTGTGTGATCTATACTTAGATAAGTTTAAAATAATGATAAACTTTATTATTGTTGCTAATAACTAATTTTTCACTTAATTAGTTTAAAGCAATACCGAACTTTAATTTTCAGGTAAAAAAAACTAATGACTAACTCTGGTTATATTGTAATAACTACTACGGTTCACTCCTACTCGTGTATTGAGAGGAATGGATAAGCAGAAACATGTGCATTATTGTATAAGATTAACAAGTGTCATTGCTAAAATCAAAATAAATTGACTTGATAATTTTTTGAACTTTGGAAGGAAGACTTTTTATATATTTTTTTTTTTCTCCCTTAGCAACTAGTACTAACACAACAAGCTCTTATTCGCCAGGTACATTTTATGTTGTATTTTGTTTAGTTTGAATTATGTTCAAATCTTGCTGAAGTTACTTAAATCAATTAAATGCGCAAACTCTGTTAAAATGAAAGGTTAGCTCAAGACTCATAGACATGAAGAAATGGTTTTTGAGTTAACACCTAAAGTTCGGCATAGAGTTGTTTACCAATTTGCTCATCAGTATTCATAAAAGTTTTAGTTCAGAAAATGAAGTATCTGGTGCTAATTTGTTTTATGGATTTTTGGTTCGTCACTCAAATTTATCCTTGAGAATGACAAAGTCAACTTCTTCAGTTAGAGCACAAGACTTTAATCATGTTAATATTGAAATTTTTTTTTATTTATTGCAACCAATTCAGGAAAAGTACTACTATTTTCAAATCGAAATTATAATGTGACGAAAAAGGATTGTTCCAAAAAAGCTGTAAAAAGTGATATCTTGGAAAGAAACAGTTTGAATGCCTTGCATCAACTAAGCAAAGGCAGTTGATTACAGTAAAAATCTGAATAAGCGCATAAGAAAATTTTATGGCACTCTTTTTTTTTATGAGCTTGCATATTATCTGATTTAAAGGATGCAGTACCACTCAGCTTAATTTTTTTTTATGAAGCCCATAGTAATCTATTATACACCGGAGGTTAAAAATTGATTGGAAAATCATCTTGGGCAAGTGATTATACTCCAATAGTAGTTTTACTCAGTTACAAGAGAACCGTCACTGGCATATATATATATATATATATATATATATATATATATATATATATATATATATATATATATATATACATATATATATATATATATATATATATATATATATATATATATATATATAGGGCTCGGCGATAAGACGATATACGTCTTTAACGTGCAAATATAATCAATAGCTCCTGCCCTTTATTATATTTGCACAATCTTTCTAGTTGTAAATTTTATTAAACGGCAAAGAAAGTAAATAAATAAAAAATAATCACAAAAATAATAAAATAAGTTACATAAATTTTTTTTTATTGGAACTATTGTAAAACTTCTTTTTTAAAACATAATTATGTTATAAAAATTGGAACATAATCACACCCGTTGGCAGAAGAAAATGATTATTCTGGCAAGCTCCAGAGGAACCCTTTGGTGGGACACTTTTGACACTTTCCTGATCTCAAAACTATAAAAACTGAAATCATCTAAAATTTTAAAATTTTGCTTATTCTTAAAGAATTGAAAATGACAGCATTTAATATTTTTAATATAAATTGCATCTTTGATAGTTTCATCAATGATCCTTAAGCTTTGGTTGAGTACAACAGCTTTTACTCAACAAGTTATCCAAGAGTGAAAAAAGCAGTTTTTCTCATTGAAGTATTATTATATATTATTATGTATTATATTAGAAAATGTGCTTTATTTTCTAGGATTCATACTTTTCTCTTCCTAACAAGCTTTTGCTGTTGTACTCAACTAGACTGGTTTGCAGTCACTTTCCATACTCAGGGTGATCAATTATCCTTTTGTATCTACTCCAGTGTAATTTGAAGTTGTGGTGCAAAGCCTTTAATGCCTGCTCACTGTATTTTCCAAGTGGTTCCCTTTGTTTTTCAATTAACTCTTTCACGTGGAAAAATATTGTATGAACCTTTAAAGTGATGCTTCTCTTGTCAGAGACAAGTATGCAATGTGAAATAAATCAATTCTTTCTATATAGTCAGGTTCCAATTTGTTTCCAAAGCATCCAAAAAACCACAGAATCAAATTTTCGCAGTGTGTCAACTGTATCAAAGATGTCAAATGCGCAATCTTGTTCCGCCATTCTCTGAGGAAGATCCACATTCTTCAGCATTTTCTTGCATTCATTGCCATCAAACTGCCCACCATAAAAAGGCTGTGGTTTGATATGTAGATCATTTAGCCAAGCTAAGACTTTTAACAAGACTCCCTTAGAATGTTTTAAAAATGGTTTAAACTCCACTGTCCCTGGCAGTTGGTGTAGCTAAAGTTTTCTTGCTTGGTGGTGACCCTGCCTCCATGCTCTGCTCTGCCTCTTGAATTCCCAAACTTTCAAGAAACTACCACCACAATCAAGGCCAAGCTTTACAATGTGTGATGAATAGATTTGTCTTTTCAGCAAATTATCAATGAGGAGAATCTGCAAGATCTTTGCAATGCACAACAATTTGTTGGCGTTTCTGCAACTTATCATTACTGAACTTAATTTTTATTTGGATGAAATGATTTTTGAGTTGTTTTTCTGAGTTTTTTGAGTTCTTTGAGTTGAGTTTTTGAGATCTTTGAGTTGTTTTTACAAAATTTTTCATGGAAGTTAGGCTCCAAAATCTGACCCTTGAACACGTGATGGATGGTTGAAGCAAGCTTCTTCATGTTTGTGTTTGACAGGCCTGTGTTGACTTGCACTTGCAAAAGATCCTGATTGCTCAAGATCACCATCGCCAAAGAGTCTTTTTGCTCTTGATGAACCTGAAAGTTATCATTACATCACATTATTGTCTTGATTGTATTATTTTAATACAATCAAGACAATAATGTGATTCAAAAATTTAATGGCATTCATAGTAATGCCATTAAATTTTTTTAACTCTAGCAAAAAGCAACTGTTTCACTCAGTTGACTTTACTAAGTGTGTGAAAGTTGTGTGAGATGCCACTTCCAAGAATGGAGAGGCAGTCTCAGCATCTTCTTTGAGTTTGGCCTGTTTTCAATTTTTCTTGATCTTTAATTGGGTACTTTTCAAAAACTTTCATTCAATTAATCTGGCAGTTTAGGCAGTCACAGTTGTTGTCACTTGTTAAAGGTCGAACTTTGACAGATGTGAAGTCAAAAAGAGGTGGTAAATTGACTTCTGCTCCATTCTTCTTCTTTCCTATGGTGATTTGGCAAGTATCTCATATTCCAAGAGGCACTCTGTTGTCAGCAAAATTAAGACTTGATGAAAGTATGCTCAACACATCATCCATCATAGATTTTGTGAGGACTCTCAAAACATTAGATAAAGCTCGTCAGATAATGTATATCAAAAGAACTTTATGTTAATTATTCAAATGAAGAAATAAATATTTTATAAATAAATCAAAGTATTAAAGAAAAAGGAAAAATAACACTATACCTTGAGCTCTTTCTCATGCAGAGAAAACAGACGGTTTTTCTGCAGTCATTGTGTGATTTGACTTGATTTGGCATTCTTTTGCTTCAATTTAGGTTTAGAAACTGAAGAAACTATTTTTTTTTTTTTCAATAACAATACTGAAATGTAGACTTTTTAAGTACACAGTTTAAAATTTGAGTAACAGCCTAAATTTAAAAATGATAATTGCTGCTTCCTGGATTTGGTAAAAATTATATAGATTCAAAATTAAAAATTATTTTTTAATCTTGGTTAACTTACAGCATGGAAGTTAAAAGCAATATTCAAATAATGATCGCAAAATTTTATACTGAATATCTTAAGTTAACGTATCAAAAGAGCAATATAAATCATTAACAATTGCTCATTCTCAGATTTAGTAAAAATATAATTATTTGCAGTTTTAGATTCTAATTAGTTTCTCTAACCAGATTATATGTTTTTAATTGTTTACAATTTGAAACTTTAAGGTTGCTGCTGCTGTAAAAATGCCAAAAAATTTTGAATGCTGTTTTTTATAAAGCAAAAATTTAAAAATGAAATTTCTTCCACGGACGGTGATGGATGATTTCAGTTTTTATAGTTTTGAGATCAGGAAAGTGTCAAAATTGCTCCAACCAAAGGGTTTTTCTTGAGCTTGTCAGAGTAATTTTTGATTAATTTCTGGAGCTTGTCAGAGTAATCTTCTGCCAATGGGTGTGTACTTACATCTACGATGTAGAGAAGTTGATATCTATAGTAATGAACCACTGGAAACTACTACCAAATGAAATTGATATTAAAGTGAAAATAGATGGTGGACAGGATATTTTTAAAGTGTACTGTCTCTAAAACATTCAAGCCTGAGGAAAGAGATCAGGAAATCTCTCAAAAAAGAACAAGATATTTGGAAGGCCATGAGAAAAAAGTTTTTATAGGTTCCAGCGTTTTTAAAACCCTTATTCTACCAATTGTATCATACATGGATGAAAGTTATGTAAACTTGAGAATGCTTATTGGAAAACTTAATATATGATCTTTAGACTACTCGTTTTTAGAAGACATTAAAGTTCAATTACAAATTTTTGGAAAGCAATCTGCATCTTCTGAACACCCTTATCCGTCCTGAGAAACTGAGATACTTTTATTACCAAAAGCTAAAGCAAGCACAATTCTTTGCATCAATGGCATCAAAAATGGTTACAAAATGGTTCTAAACTTCATAAGGATGAAAAATTTCAATATAGCATTTATCCTCCTTTTCTTACTGAAGATCCTGAGAAAAAAATCAATGAGATTATAAACATTCCTGGATTACATATTCTACTTGGTAGAGTTGACAAAATTATTTCCGAAATAAAAAGAAAACTGTTTCAGAACAAAGAAGAAGATTTTAATTTCAATTCGGCTTATTTAAAGTCCATCAATCTTGGCAGAGTATCTTACCAAGAACTACAAAGACTTGAAGGCAATGCTTCAAACTTTTTTTTTTAAAGTTAATATTTTAAATAGACTTTTTTGTAAAAATGGCCTTAATATTAGGGTGCCAACTTTATCAAGGTCCTAATATACTTCAAAAATGTTAGAGAAGGATGTTTTGGGAAAACTTTGTGTAAAACCTACAAAGATAATATTATAACCATATGACTACTGAAACTTGAGTCAGTGTAACAGTTAAAGTTCATATTGTTGAGCAAAAATGCTGCAGAGTTTATTGAGCAAAAAGGAGGATTATTTGGTGAGTATTATTTTAAAGGAAATATCTATATATCTATTATATAATTTTAAATATTTCAATAATTATATTCTCTCAACTTAATTTTATATTTAAACAAAGATTTAAAAATTTCAAAATTTCAAATAAAATTATGTTATATAAAAAAGTATTTAGGCCTAGGGTATTGGACTGAACAGGTTTTAGAAGTAGTACACAGGATTTCAAGCTTTAGAAACAAAGAAAAATTGGACAGTATCATTCCAATTACTCTAAAACATTAAAAAATGCTTTTGCAGCATATAATATTGCTCAGTTTTAAAATATATAGTGGATTTATTCTTGTAAATTGTTTAATAAGTACTCAAAAAGTCATTTTTTGAAAACCATAAACCAAATAAATAAGAAAATGAGATTTAATTTAAAATAGTTCTATAACTCTGCAGATTTTAGTTAATACACAAAATATTGCTACATATCTGTAATATAATGCATAAATGTTCAGTAATAACATATTTTTAATTTATTTTTTCCCCTTTTGCAATATTTCAATTATTATCAATAAATGAACAATATTGTTATGGACTTTACTTTTATCCTAAATCAATTTTTATTTTTATTTTTTATTGGAATTTCAAATGTTCTTTTTTATCTAAACATTAATGAAGTAGTAAATATTTATAAAAATGAACTAAAATTTTTATGGGGTACCACCCCATAAAATAAAATTTCAAAATGAGGCAAAAATATTATTAAAGGAGAAACACCAAATTTTTATTATTAATAATATAATACAAAAATAAAAACTGATAAATATCACTTTATCAAATAAAAAAAACTTTAATTGTTATTTTATTTCGCATTATTCTGAACTTTACTTATAACGTAAAGATTTGACGAGCGTTCCACGTAATTCCTTTATGGGGATATAATACCTAAAATAAACTATTTAAAACGTTAACAACGTCTAGAAAGAATTATACCAATCGCCGATAATGTCCCACGAGAATTGCTTGTTTAGAAATTGTTAAAAAAAAAAAAAAAAGAAACTTAATGGCTGATCATATTGAGAAAAAACATATATATATAATAAAATTCATCCCGCCTATCCGAGTGCCTCAGTTAAGCGGGATGAATTTCAGCTCGTGTTTATATAGAATAAAACAGCTCGCGTTTAAAGGTCACGTAATGTTTGTTTACAAATACTTCAATTTTTAAATTAAAAACTAATAGTGAAAGTTTAAATAAAAACCATTTCGGTTTACAAAAATTATTTGATAACTTTTACTATATGCATATTAAAAGTTTGATAATATAGCGTGTATTACGAATAAATGCCATAAATAGTTTATATCTAACTAACGAAAAAAACTTTCGCCTTAAAAAACTTCAAGACAAATAATAAAGTTTTAATTAATACAAATGGTCAAACGACCTAAATTTAAAAATCAAACAAACGCTATTTAAATTTTGAAACTGTCCAGTCTGCCCGGGATGGGTTTTCACTTCGATAGGCGAACTTAAGCGAACTTCGCCGGTGCCTCATATCCGGTAGGCTGTCTTAGTGGAAAAACTTTTTTTAGACTGATAAAACTAAAAGAATAGGAAACAAAGCTTTATTAAAAAATTTTGGGACAAACATTTTTACTTACAATACAATTTTTTTACGACATACAATACAAGAAGTTAATTGCTGTAACCGACGCTAGTATTTAAACTACGGTAAAAACCTTCTAAAATAAATAATACTAATTTGACGCATCTTTTTAAAGTACTTTGTGAAAAAGTGTTCTTAATATGCTTTGGAAATATGCTTAACTAGTAACGACTTTTTTTGAAATTTTAGAAACGCAGTATCTAATTTTTTTTGTTATGCATTATTTTATTATGTCTTATTTTTACATTTTTTTAAAATTATGCCAATTAAGTGAAAAAACTTTAAAAGAAGTCAATCACAAAAGAACTTTAACTTACTTTAATTACGACAATTAAAATAGTTTAATTTTATTAAATCTTGTTTTTCAGAATAAAAGAATGGGTAAGATCGACGACTGCTATAAAACAATTTTATCTGCTATAAAAATACGTCACTTGCATAGCGTTTTTAAAACAAAGCTTTAAAAATAACTTAACACTTAAAAACGTTTCACCATTTTTCTAATGCTAGTTATTATTAATTATAATAAATATCTAAAATTATTTTTCTTTCACAGATGTCGATCTTGGTCGATGAAAACGTTTATCAGTATCATGTTCGTGATTTTCTATCATCCATTGAGCTGTGAAAGTTTTAAAATATTTTTCGCATGAAGCTTCAACGTAAAACTGAGAAGGAGTGCGATCAGGATGATCTGCTTCGCCTTGAATGCGAATGCTGTTGATTTTTACAGGGACTGGAAACTCATAAGCAATCCAATTTAATCCTGGGCTAGAAACTCCATTTGATACCCATATACTATCAGGATTGTTATCAAATGCGTTACTAGGATAATAACCTAAAGTAGTTTTTATTAAAATCTATTAAAATCTATTAAATAAAACGAAGGTAATCAAGATATAATTATGCTAAAATTAAACGCAATTGAATCAATAAAAACTTAATAAAGAGATATCAACTTACCAGGGCCAAAGTATGTACTTGCATAACCTTTTGTTGGATCATCGTGAATTGGGAAACGGGCATTGACAGAATCAAACATTTGAATAGTTTTCACTGTCCATAAAAATGGCACGTTATCAGCATTTCTTACTCTCCAAAAAGGATAACTACCATTTATATAAGGACACTTGTCTTTACAAAAGCCATTTGCAGAATCACATTCGTGTTTACGAGCTTTAAAAAATAAAATGTGAATTACATACATACATATATACATACATACATACATACACACATACATACATACATACATACATACATACATACACACATACATACATACATACATACACACATACATACATACATACATACATACATACATACATACATACATACATACATACATACATACATACATACATACATACATACATACATACATACATACATACATACATACATACATACATACATACATACATACATACATACATACATACATACATACATACATACATACATACATACATACATACATACATACATACATACATACATACATACATACATACATACATACATACATAGCTGATCTCTCATTTTTCCTAAATTGATTTTTTGTAGTTATATTGCGGTTAAATATTTAACGAAGATTATTGATTCACAATTTTAGTAGTTTTTAGTTAATTACTGTTAATATGTTGTTAATTACTCGCTTGTTCCACTTCACCCCATACCTGTTTCACTAATAGGACAAAAATATATATACTTTATTATAATTGCTGTATATCTTAAGAGATGGAACCAGTGCCCAAAATGATGCTTTATTTGTTAAAACCTGTTTGGTGTAATACATAGTTATATGAAAAAGACATTATTTTTATTCTAGAAATATTTTTTAAGTTCCCACTTTTTCCTACTCTCTCTCTCACATACATATATGAATGCTTGCATAAATACATTTAAAGATATATATATATATATATATATATATATATATATATATATATATATATATATATAAAGCAAAGTTTAGATATATATTTACATCCACTGAGTTCTCTGCAGATTTGTAATCTTTGCTCTTTATATCTTGGATCTGTGTGCCATTCCCATGACTCGCAATAACCAGGTTTGAAGGGTCTTTTCCATGGGGCAACTATTTCATGTGAATAAGTGCGTGGATCTTGATCAAAACCTTGCTTTCTAATGTGGTACACATCCCCATGAACACCACCTGAATACAATCCTTTAACAATACCAATAAATAAAATCAGTACAAATATGAAGCAAAAATAAAGTGACATCATGAACTTCGACTTGTAAGCAAAGTCTTCTTATCAGTGTAAAATTTTAAATGATAGAACTTATTAATTATCAAATAATAAAGTTGAATAATCTTCCTAACAGGAGGTTTAACTTGTAACTACTAAATTTATTTTTTACTGTTAACTTAACAAATTAATGCGTTTAAAGTTTCATAAACAAAATAAATAAGAAACATTTGTATATAAATTTTATGATAACAAAAAATAATTTATAATAATAAAAACAAATCATTCAGAAAATATAAAAATTATTTAGCACTAGTTTTTTATTCCGTTTTGCGATTAAAAACATTTTTTTCAATATAACCCCCAGTATATAGATGCTGTTACTTAGCAAAAAATAAAGTAGAACAAAAAATTTAACATCTTTTTAACAAACTATAAATTTCGTAAGAATCTATAAAAGTATGTTACTATAGTTTCCGATGCTTTAGTTCATTTTAAGTAAACTCGTTACCTTGAAACGTTATGTTAGACCAATATTAGCTTTAAACGCTACGTTAACCTAAACCAACCTATATTTAAAAATGATGAATTTTAAATATAGATTACTTTGAGTTAAATAAAAAAATTTTGAATTTTTTAGTTCTCATGAAAAACATTTAAATACGACAAGTTTTTTCTGTTTTAGGAGACACTAAAATTTTTTTTAAATAACCCCAAATTTTTTGATAACTTATCAATAGCTTTGATCAATTTTACTTTAAACATAACAATTTTTAATTTCAATTATTCAAATACCAGGATATATTAGGTGCGTCCATTATTTTATGTCCACATAAGCTAATGGACGTCATTTGGGTATCAATATACCATTTGTTTCATTAATGAAATTTGCATTAAAAAAAACAATTAACTACAATTTCTCAAATCATGCGCGATACATATTGATTTCATTGGCGCAGTTAGGCCACTAAATCAATGTGTAATTTGAAGGATGGGGGGGGGGGGGGTCAGAGTTAGTAGTGGTCCAATCCAATTTTTTTTTTTTTTAATTTTAAAAAGTTGTTGCTGTAAAAAATAGTATGCATTTATATAAATATATAAACGTTAACAATTTGTACTTTAATAATGTAGCTAAGGAATGCAAACTCATTTTCAGATGGTTTTTTTTTAACTTTAATAAAAAAATAATAAAGCTTCACTATAACTTCAAATAATATAAAAATAGAAATATAAATAATATAAATAATAAACAATTTCTTATTTATTTATATCTAAATAAATTAAAACAAACTAAATTAATTCATAAATAATAAAATAATTTACAATTTAATTAAATTGCAATTGCGTTAAATGTTGCAACATTTTAACGCAAAGTTCGATAATTAAAGTATTAATGAAGCTATAAATAGCTTACTTCAGAAGCTGTTAATGGCTTACTACAACACTCTCTTTTTTAAAAAAGCAATTCCCAATTAGCGAATATCTTTTTATTAACGAAAAAATTCAAAGAAGTGATGATACATTGACTGAGGGTTGGGATGGGGCAACGATAGGATTAGTGTTAGGAGAAATTCTCCGTAATTTAATTGGAGTATGATTTGATAGCACTTTTTTGTTTTCAGTTATTCTGGCAAGGGGCTGTTCAAATAATACGTGACAGTCTTATGGGGGGGGGGGGGGGGGGGGAGGAGTGGGTATTGGAAAGTGTCACCAAATATCACATAACTTAAATAACTTTTTAAATTAAATTTTTTATCACTGCGTAATTTTTTAAAATTGCAAACTCCGAGATAATTATATATAATACGAAAATTTTCAAGAAAAATGTTATGCAACGACTTTACAAGTAGCTAGCGTTTATTGTTTAACGAAGTCATAAAAAATGAAAATAAAAAATTTAAATTAGCTTTTTTTTAAGTTACTTATAGTAATCGCAGACATAAAAAGAAATTTTGATTCTACAAACATAAAAAAACCAGATAGTGGGCGATTATTTAAAAGCAATTTATGTTAACGTTAAAAATCTAATTTTCTTTTTTAACGAATATTTGTATAAATATACTAAAAATTTTTGTATTAATAGTTGTTTAAAATTTGATCTTTAAACATAAATATTATTCTTGAGCGTCATCTGATCTTTAAATATTTTAGTTTTACAATACTTTAATTTTTAATGTTATTTTTGTTATTACTTTTAATGTTTTGTGTCACTCTATTATAATAAATTTGTCGAACTACTTTAGTTACGTTATCATTTTTATTACATATTAAGTTATTTAGTTACTATGATATAACATTTTAGTAATAGTAGTACAATTATTAATGCTATTATTAAAACTATCTTTACTATATACTTATTTATCGTAATGATTATAAGGAAAATTAATTTCTTGTTGTTGATGTTGTTATAGATTAAAAATGTCTAGTGAAAAAGAAAAACTTTACAAATCAATTTATGAAGGATATTTAAAAGCATTTGCAAACAAACCAAAGCAAAAGTCTCAAGAAGAAACAATAAAGTCTGGTCTGAGATTAAAATAAAGAGCAAAACATTATCCGAATTAAATGTAGAAGTTGAAAAAAAATTAAAAGAGCTAAAACAAATTAAACTCCGAAATAAAGTTGGTATTTTATCTTACATGACAATATTACCAAACCAAGTACCGAATACACCAAAAAAACGTGTGATTGAATCTAAAATCACTTTTGATGGCGTGACTGACGCGACCCCATCAATTACAACAAGTGAAGAGTATGAAAAAGAAAATTTCTCAAAAGTTTTAACAAAACAAACCCCGAAACAAGATCAGTTAAAAAATGAAATTTTTATTTTACAAAAAGATATTGCATATCTCACTGAAAAAAGAAATTGCAAATTGCTGTCACAAGAAGACTACCATATACTAGGGATAAAGCAAAAACTTTTGGTAGAAATTAACCGAGATCTTGTACTTCGTCAAAAAGCCACTGAACGCCAGACAGCAACTAGACTAAAAAGAAAAAAAGCTATAGAAGCATTAGATCCAGATATTAGAAAAAAGTTGTGTGGAATTAAAAATTCAGTATCAAAAGGTCGACCGCTAACCTGTGATCAGGACAGTTTAATAAAAGCAATTGTAGATATTGCCATGAAATGGTCTGCTTCTGATGATAGGAGAAGAACTGAAATGGTTCGAACTGTAAAAACATTAAATGACTTGGTTAAAGAATTGAAAAATCATGGTTATAATCTCTCGAGGTCAGGAGTTTACTTAAGATTACTTCCAAGCAGATCATTGAGCACAGAAGGAAAAAGACATGTTAAAACTGTACCTGTCCGGTTAATAAGAGCACAAAATTCTGAGCATAAATATCATGCAGACACAAAATTTGCCAAATCATCCATTAGTGTCCATGAAGAACTTGCGGCAGTTTTGGGTCCTAAAGAAGTGACGTTTTACTCCCAGGATGATAAAGCCAGAATACCAATTGGATTGACAGCTGCAAGCAAACAAGCACCAATGATGATGCATATGGAGTACAAGGTAACTTCAGCTGATCATGATTTTGTAATTGCTACTAAACACAAACTTATTACTTCAGTAATTGTAGCCATAGAAATTATTAAGGATTTCATGGAAAAACTAACAGTCACATACTCTGGCCTAACACATAGCAATCTGAAATGCAAAACATGATTCATCAACAGCACTTAGTCACTTAGAAGACATGAACAGAATAAACCGTCTTCCTGCATTTAAAAGCAGCTTATTTACTGAAGATGGAGTTAGCAAACCAGTCATGATTATAACTGTTGATGGTGGGCTAGATGAAAATCCTAGATATGAAAAAACAATTCATTGTGCCAAGACTTATTTCAAAGAGCATGACCTTGATGGAATGTTTGTGGCCTCTAATGCTCTTGGCAGAAGTGCCTTTAACAGGGTAGAGAGAAGAATGGCTCCGCTTAGCCATGACCTAGCAGGAATTATACTTCCATTTGATCATTTTGGAAGCCATCTTAATTCAAGAGGAGAAACAACAGACAGAGTTATAGAGAAGTTAAACTTTGCCAAAGCAGATGAAGTTCTTGCACAAATTTGGTCTAGCACAGTCATTGATGGATTTGAAACTAAAGCCGAGTACATAAAACCAAACAGTGAAAAATATGAACAGTTAAAAAATTTGGGAGCAGAGTGGGATGCTAAACATGTCAGAGAAAATCAATACTTCCTTTAAATTGTAAAATGTAATAATCAAAATGCTGTGGTCATCGTTGCAGCTCACTGTTTCATCTTATTCTAACTGGTTTTCTTCCACCACCAATTTCTTTGTTCCAAGGAGAAGATGTTCTTGAATGCAATAATACAAAGAACAACTTTGCATCTCTCTTTTTAAATTTATCACTTTGAAAAACAATTTTGCCCACGACAGTAACAAAAAAGTATCCCAATGGATTGCCATACGACTATTGATGTCCAAGCATTCAAAAATCCTTACCAAAAAGAATTTGTACCAATTGCAGTTTATATTTTGCAACTATCAAGTCAATGAAACAACACAAAACAGTTTGCTCAAGTATTGGATAATTGAATGAGATTCAAAAAATTAGACCTCAGCGCCCAGTTGCTCAACGTCTATCTGAACTCATGTGTGTCTTTTTAAATTCGGACAAAGAAACAATTGAGTGACCTCAACTGGCCTTCAAAAATTATTGAAGAACATGGAACTCCAATATTTGAGGGTCAAAGTCCAATTTGGGAACAAATTTAGTTTTTAGACAGATATACATCAATTGTATTTTTTTATAAAAATAAACTATTACAATTAGGGCTAGCAAAACCGGTAAACCGGTTTACCGGTAAATTGGTTAAAAATTATGTTTAAATTTACCGGTAATTTTCAAATAATTTACCGGTAATTCGGTAAAATTTTATGGAAATTCTGAATAAATTATTAGTTGTATTTTTTCTAACTAAAAAGAAAATTTCTACAAAAAAAGCTAACTTTTTTACATATAAAAAAACAGTTGAAATCGCAAAAAATTAAGAACTTTATAATGGAAAAGAATTTTGTTTTCTTACAATATTACCATATGCGTTTCTTAAAAAAAAATACAGCCTACTTGATTGATTTTTCTTAAATTTTCGTTTTTTAATAGAGAAAGAAAAATATTTACATACAATTAGGATTTGTTTATGTAGTTTATTTATAATTACATTCAGTTCATTTTGTGCTCGCGTCCCATCTGGTTACAGTTACAGGTGACATTTTATTTAATTTAAATAGTGCGTTAGTGAGTTTTTTTTAAATTATTTGGTTTTTTGCACTGGATGATAAAATTATTAAGTATGATAAAAAAAAATTGAAAATAAACACAAAACATAACTTTGAAAATAAAGCGAATATTTTATATTTTTATTGTGTTGAGTAAGTATTTCACAAAAAGTCTTTAAAATTATATTATAAAATATATTTGTATTGTGTTCCAAAATTTACATATTGAATTTTTTTAAAAAAAATAGGCTTATCTATGATGTCTACTGGATCCGGACAAAATCAATTGTGGAATCATTTTCTACGTACAAAAGCTGGCGATTCAGCTATATGCAATGTATGCAAAAAAAATATAAAATGCTCTGGCGGCAGCACAAGTGGTTTGCACAATCACCTTATCAGAAAACATAAAATTATCTGCTAAAAAAAGTTCAACATGATGATGCAGAAGCTAGCTGTTCTAATACCAATACCACAACTTCCGTTACGAATGATACAAATTCTAAATAAAAAATTTCTGATTATTTCAACATTATTAAAACGATTGATGACTCATTTCCAGCTGTTTTAGCACGACTGACAGCACGAGATTGTTTATCATTTAAAAAGATTTGCACATCATACGATCTTCAGCAATTATTTAAATCCAAAGGATATGATTGCCCAAAGTCTCCAAAAACAATTAAGAAAATGGTGTTGCAGTACGGTGACAAAATCCGAAAACAAATCGTTACAGAATTATCAGAAAGAATAGCCCGTGGTGAATTATTCAGCTTGACTTTCAATGAATGGACATCTCTCAAAAATTGAAGGTTTATGAATGTGAATGTCCACTCGTATGATAATATGTATTTTGGAATCTCGGATTGGTTAGGATTAAAGGATCGATGCCTGCTGAAAAATGTATAACGTATCTTCAAAATACACTTAAAGAATTTAGTATTGCAATAGAAAATATAATTTCCATTACTACGGATGGGGCGGCCGTAATAAAAAAGGTAGGCAGATTACTGAACGTAAATCATCAACTTTGTTTAGCCCACGGCATCCAGTTATCAATAATTAAGGTGCTGTATAAAAGATCTGTTTCGGATAATATTTCCGTAGAAAATCAAGAAGTGGCTATTACTGAATTTGAACATGGTGAAGATGAAGAGGACGATGTAATGGAAGATATTGGGGTTTTTGACGTTATTGAGGATACATCAACTACTGATTCATCAATTCAACATGAAAGTATAGGTCCAATAATAACGAAAATTCGAAAATTTGTTGTAATGTTCCGTAGATCACCAACAAAAAATGACATCCTCCAAAAACATGTTAAGGATGACTTTAAAAAAGAACTTACGCTAATCCTTGACACAAAAACACGGTGGAGCAGTATGTTGATAATGTTGGAAAGAATTTATGAGATTAAAAATTGTGTTCGTAAGAGTCTAATCGATATCAAATCCGATATAGATTTATCAGAAAATGATCTCAATGTTGTATCAAATATAATAATGGCTTTGCAACCTGTTAAAGTAGCTGTGGAAGCTCTCTTTTCAAGGGACACGAATCTATATGTTGCAGATTTGACAATTAGGTTCATGTTGGATGAACTAAGTAACCAAAATAATTTCTTAAGTAATGAATTGAAACAAGATTTAATATTTCGAATAAATGAGAGAAGAACCGTATATTCTGATATATATTCATATCTTCATGAACCATGTCCACGTACAGCTTTAAATAATGAAAATAATTATGGCGTGTTTAATACAACAAGTAAATTATGGAAAGGTTATGGAAAAAAATATTGTAGAAATCATTCAACAATTTTTTAAAAACGATTCCGAAACTACTGAAGCTGAAGTTGTGCAAGTGTATGAAACTGAATCAACTAGTGAATCTACGGTTTTATCAGCAGTGGCGACATCAAGTTAAGCAATGTCAATGAAGGAAAAACTTGATTTAGTAATTAAAAAAAAAATGATAACTATTGCTCACGAAGAGATTAGTGATCCGAAGACAACATCCGGTCTTTTAAATATAGTCAAGAAAGAAATGGCGTATTTCAAGGAACAAAATATTAAAGGAAAATATTTAACCAAACTCCAAAAGTATATTTCAGCAGTTCGCCCAACCAGTGTAGAGTCGGAAATAGCTTTTTCTGCAGCAGGTTTAATTGGCACAAGGTACAGAACAAGTTTAAACGACGAAACATTAAATGTAATGTGTTTTTTAAGAGCTTACTTCAATAAACAATTTATGCTCCTTGAAAAGAATTGACTATATTAATTATTTTTATTGTAAAAATGAAGTTTTCTTTATGTTTATGTTTGTTTATGTTTACGCTAAAATACAAAGAAAATTTTTTTTTTACCGAATTACCGGTTTTTTAAAATATCGGTAAATTTACTAGCACTTATTACAATTAAAATATACACTTATAAAAATTTTTTGTTTTTGTCACGTCACACAGGGAGGGGGGGTTATTCAAAATGCCAAAAAATGTCACATATGGGAGGGGGGTGATAGAAAAACGACAAAAAAATCCCGTATTATTTGAACAGCCCCCAATAGCAAAATATTAATGCAGAAAAGCAAGTTTTTTCAACAGCAAGTGTATAATACCTAACTATCTAACCTAAGTATCTTTCAAATCACCTTATCTGATTCAGATTTAGGCTAAAACCACTCAGCTTTTTATCTTGCTTTTAAACCATCCGCTGAGACATGATTTTTAATCCACCTTGGATAAGACTTTTTAGGATAAAATAAATATAATAAAACCATAGTTAATAGACTAAACTCTATTAACTACGGTTTGCGTGTTTGCAATCTCTTCAAGTTCCAGAAAAAGCTGTTTGAGTTTTTTTTAAAGAAATCCCTAAATTAGATTAAAACGTAATAGTTTTCTCAACAAAGTTAAAACAGGACTATGTTTTAAAAATGTTTACTTGTAAGATTTAAAGCACCTTCCCAGAAAGTTGCTTTTAATATTGATAGTTAATCTCCTCTATTTTGTTGCTAAAATTGCAATTATTGATAAATGAAGCAAACTTTATTTTGATTAAACCAGCAACAATCGTTTACGCAATAGTTACGTAATAGTTAAGCAATAGTTACGCAACTGACTATTATATGGCATTTACTTGTTTTCTTCCTTTTCCTTTTTTTAAAGAAGAATTTGTTTACATCAAGTACAGGCTGCAGAGCGTAAGTACTTTTAGTTAGTATTTGAGTTCTTAGTTTTTTGTTGTGTGATAAAGTCTTGTTAAACGCTGTGACAATACCTTAGGACAACTAATGTTAATTCTGCTCTAACTGTTTTGGATTTTTTCAAAAATAATAAAAACATTATTGTAAACACACACACACAAAAAAAATACTAAATTTGACTTTTATTTTATTTTATTTTTTTTTAACTTTTGTTCTATTCCACTTTATATAACTATTCTATAAATATATGAAGGTTATATTAAAGTTAAATAAAAACTTTAGTTTCATTAAAGGTTTTATTAGTATAGATACTTAAATAAACTTTATTTTACATTACTTCAGAATAATTTTGTTTTGAGATTATGTACATATTATATAAAGGGTATACTACGTTTTGTTACAAATGCAAAAGCTGATATAATTTCATTATTACACACTCTATACACATTGTAAATTACTCAAAATAAAGTTTTGAAATTTTATTATAAAATTTAATAAATATTATTACAAGTTTTCTTTTTTCTGAAATTACAAGAAATAAAAAAGTACTAGACTATTAATTAAGTTGTACAACTTTATTGCTCAGAATCCTGAAATGGAAAAAATGAAGTTGCAAATGTTTTATTGGATCCTAAGCCTCAAAACGTAGTATATACTGTTAAATCATTCAAGTGAAAGAAACTGATACATTAAAAAGAAAAATTGCCATTAATCATACAGAAAAAAAGCACCAAAAATTAACGAAAGACTAAAAAATATATTCAATCATAAATCAGGACATTCCAAAGAGCAGCGGCTAGTAAATTTGGATACTCAACTTGTATTAACAAGTTGTTAAAAATGCGTAGTAATATAAAATAAAGAAAAAATAAATAAAAAATCTCGACTTTTGAAGCGTTATAAAAATTGCAATTATTTAATCGATTATGAATTGTTCTTTAAATGAGCCATGCTGATTAGGCAGACAATGCGAATTTCTACACCGACGACTTCAATAATACATCGTATATTGTTAATACTATTTCAAAGAAAAAATATCACTAAAAAAAAAGACAAAACCTTTCTTTCGCAAATCTGGAAACGCAATCAACCAAGACGTTTATTGTGAAATTCTAAATGAAAAACTTCTTCAATTTATTAAAAAAAAGTATAGTACTGATGGTTTTGTGTTTTGGCCTGCCTAAGCATACGCTAGCATCCGCAAGCCTAAGCATCCGCTCATTATGCTTTCCAAGTTAACTAAATTTTCAAAAGACCAGAATATTGGAGAGACCGAAGCAAGTTGCAACAGGGGTAAGTTGAAAGAATACCATTCAAAGGTTGTGTTTTAAACTACTGTTTCCAAACATTTTTACATTATAAAACGTCAGCTCAAAATACTAATTACAATTACGTCAGTTAAAAAAAAAAACTATAGGGGAAACTAGGGTATAATGGGGTACTTAAGGAAAAGTTATCAAAAAACTGTCAAAAATAGTTAAAATCAGAACAATTTTTTAAATGAAAGAAAACAACACAAACTATCTAACAAATAAAAAGTCAATAACATTAAATAAAAAAAATTATTTAGCATTTGAAAATCTTTGAAAAAAAAACATTTTGCTCTATTCTTGGGGGAAAATGAGGTATACAATCTAGCAATAACATATGTTGTAGACTTTATTCAATACATAATTCACAAGTAAAACTTAGCCTTTTATCTTTTACTTCTAAACCAGCACACAAGTAATGTACTCAGCTGTGGCAATCACTACAAAAAACCAAAAGTATTTTCCTCGAACTTTTTTACCATTTTCCTCTTTTTAGAATCCTCTTTGAATCCTTAAAAAGTACCGACTGGTTTCTATAAACGAAAAAAAAAGGTCCTCAAAACTATAATTTACCCGACTGAATTGTATCAAATACCCGACTAGCCAACTAAATTCGTAAAAAAAACCAACTATAACTTGAAAACCATCTTCTTTGAGGGAGGAGGGAGTGAAACACACACACACACACGCACACACACCTTCCTCCCTATCCTCCGTAAAATCGCCTCTAGTCTTGATAGTCTCTTTTGCAATGACTGCTTTGGTATTGGAATGATGCACCTTGGAGATACATATTGAAATGATGTGGTATTAACATTGCTTGTAGAAGTGGTTAAAATGTTGGAAGAAGTGGCCATTATGCTGGTAAAATTAGATGATTGGCTTGTAGAAGCAATTGTATGGACGTTAGAAATATTCATACTGCTGCTCAATGCAGATATTTGGGTTGTAGGTACCATTAGATCACTGGTACAGAGGATTGCTGACAAAAGAGGTGGCTAGTAACAGTCATGTTGCATGTACCAGCATTAGGTTTATTTCAATGAAGTTAATATCAGTAGTTTCTGATGACAGAAAACTTGCTTTGGAAAAACATTATTTTTAACTGGTCATATGCCTGCTTTTTAAAAACCGTTTATGGCATTATCCATTGTGGCAGCTTCCAGGTAAGCTGGCTGTTAAGCTGAAAAAGTGAAACTGTTTAAAATTGAGTGACCACGTGCCCAGAATTTGTTCTCAACCATTTCCTAATATTGTGGTCATAGTAAGTACTCAACCATTTTCTAAAACTGATGTCATAGTACAAGCTTTATAAAAGTCAAACTTAAGGGCTGCATTAAATGTGTGCAATGAGCAGACAAAAACAGAAGAATAATACCATTCTCTCTTGCAAAGTTAACCAATTCAATACTTTTAGTGTGAGATTTATGTCCATTTAAAATAAGCAGAATTGAAGATCTTATTTTGGCCACTGAATATTGAAGTGAAAGAACCAAGTCGTCCCTTCCCTTTGGTTAAAACAGTTTTAGAAAGACATTTTGAAACTGCAGAAATACTTGTTTCATCACAATTCCAGATATTTCCAACATGTAGCTTGTTTGTATCCACAACATCTTCAAGTAAAGAAAAAAGAGAATCCATAGCCACTCGGTTAAAGCACATGACACGAGTGGCTGATGTAGCCTCCAATTCTGATCTACTTTTTTCAAATAAAAAATCTTTGAGACAGTTTTTATGATGCACATACATTGACTGAAAAATATATACTCATTAAAATATTTAACTGAATTTAAATAAATTTCAATGGTGACGACACCAAAAACCGGTTTGCGTAGTTAAAAATTAACTTTTCAATTTGCGGGGTGAACTTTTTTCAAAAGATATGCAAATAATAGTTCATTTCATGCTTTTTTAGTAAAAGTTCATCAAACTACAGTACAGGAGTATGGGGTTAAAAAAAAGTTATTACCCTAAAATATATATATATATATATATATATATATATATATATATATATATATATATATATATATATATATATATATATATATATATATATATATATATATATAAATGTTAACTAAATTAGCTAACTAAAAACAAATTAATAATATTTTTAATGTAACTACTGATCCATTTCCGTCCCGTAACGATTTAAAATACAAATATAAACTTTAACGTCCAATAAACAAATTGTAGCAAAATTAAACTTGAAACTCACAGTTACAATATTAAATTATATTATAAGCATTAGCATTTAGCTATTTCCTGGTACTGGGGGTAACAGTAACATTTATCTATTGAGCACTCTTTTAAGTATACAATATTATAGATGATAATATAAAGATGTTTTCTTTATTCATATATAAACACTTGCGTATATATATATATATATATATATATATATATATATATATATATATATATATATATATATATATATATATATATATATATATATATGTATATATATATATATATGTATATATATATATATACATATATATATATATATATATATATATATATATATATATATATATATATATATATATATATATATATATATATACATATATATATATATATATATATATATATATATATATATATATATATATATATATATATATGTATATATATATATATATATATATATATATATATATATATATATATATATATATATATATATATATATATATATATACTCAATGTACTCAAAATATAAATGGAAGATATATGTCATTTGGAGCACAAATAATCAGGATAAAAAATTATTTTGTTTTCATAAAAAATGTCATATATAATTACCCTATTATGCCCCAATAACATCATATATAATTACCCTATCATATAAAATCATATATAATTACCCTATTATGCCCCAACTGTTTTAACAATATACCACCCCATTGGTGGTATATTGTTAAAAACAGTGCCCTATCTAAGAAAAGTTCAAACATTTCAGAAATCAAAAGTTTTAATAATACCCAGTTCTATATTAGTTAAGTGCAATATGAACTTCAGCAAATGGCATGAAATAATAAAATTCTGCATTAAATAATATGACACGGTTAAATTACATCGAAGTTCATTTTAAGTCATATTTACTTAGTCAAGACAAACTGTGCTAAAATTTTAAAATTAATACAAATAATAAGACGAATAATTAAACTAGTAAGACGAATTGACAAAATAAATTTGCATAGCCGAATTGATTATTTTAATACTAATAGTCGAGCAAGAAGTCATAAATTAAAAATGCATAAAGAGTCAATAAAAACACAAAATAACTACAAGTTTAACACAATCAGACAAAAAATTTTCACTAATAGAGTTGTAAATTACTGAAGTTGTATCACAAGAAATCATCGAGTCAACAAACGTAAATCAATTTAAGAACCACATTAATGAATACTTTAAGTTTTAACCTCAAATCTCAGATCTTGTATATTGTTTTTAATCCTTGTTAAATTTTTTGGCTGTTATAGGCTGAAATTTTACGTAATTTCTGTTTTAACTCTTATGAGTTACAGCGTCATTTCTGCAACTTCTATAATGCAATTTATAGTGGCTTTTGTCACATGATGATTCAATCCAATCACTATTTAGTTGTTCACACACTCAGAACAAGGTCTTTTTTCAAAAAACCGTTTTGCCCCAGTACCCCATTTTGCACAAGGTTGCCATACTAATAAAATAATAAAATGTTTTACTTAGATACGTTAATTAAAGTGATCATGACGTCTACGGGGTAAGTTACATCAAATTTAAAAGGGTAAAATGTGTTGCAACTAGCCCCGGTCTTCCCTACTATATATCCCAAAAATTATGAATTCAGAAAATTTGTCAGAAGCTAGTCTAACAAAAGATTTTTGGAGGAAATTTAAAAGCGAAGGTTTACAAGAACAACTGAAATTCAAAATATCTTGTTGAGTTGTTTAGGAAAAGGCTTAATTTGACTTAATTGACAATATTATAATGTATATGATAGGTCTAAAACCTTTAATATAAATATATTCAAAAATATTCAAAAATTTGATTACATAAATACAAAGGCGCTGACAAAATATTTTGATATTTTATATATGACACTCTCAGGAAGATCCAAACTTAAAAATCTTCATGTCTATGTCAAACAAGATTGTCTTCAAAAAATTACGTCAATGGAAGCCTAGATACAAAAATACCCAAAAACTTTTGCTCCTCGGCCTCCTGCCTAAATGTGAGTGCAGTAAAGATCTTCGACAGGTTTCAGCAGTTTGTTGTTACAGTGCCTAACTAGGCTTGTGTTTTAAAAACGTTTCTATAGTTAGGGTTACATATGATTAAATTTAGTTACATATGATTGGCCTCAAGGTTTAAACGTTATGGTTAGTCCTAAAGGTTTAAACTCTGTGGTTTACCTAGGTTACATATGATTAAATTTGATTCGTATGCAAACATTAAATGATACAAAACTAAACAACTTAGTTAAAAAATTAAGTAACTTGTTTATACTTTAATCATATAAAAGTATTAATTACAAAAAAAAAGATTTTTTGTATCAAAAGCTTTTAACGTTTTTTATGATTTTTTAAATAGTGCATCAAAACTTTAAATCGTGTATTCCGTTGATTTATTTATCCAAATCAATGTTAATTAATTTATATTATTTATGTTTGAAAGAAAACGAACCTATATTATTTTATACAAAAGTATTGCAAATACTTAAATAAGAACTGACATGGAATAGATTAGGCGGCAATTTGTAACTCTAGATACCGATTATCAATTAATCTCTTTGAATATCTCTTCTACTCTTTTGAACAACTTATGTATAGTCAATCAGAAAAAAATGTGTGTACCGTTTAAAACTTTATAGAATATACATCTTCTATTACTTAAAAGGAATTCATAACTACATTGCTATTAAATCAGAAGAAGTAAACGAGTAAAATTAATAGACGAGTACTTTTAAATGAACGTTCAAATTCTTTTAAAAGATATTTTAAAGAAGACCACACAGATTTTAGAAGAAAATGCAAGAAGAATTTTATTCAATAAGTATGTCGTGTTTAGAATTTTTTCAGCTAACTAACTGAAGAAGTGTATAACTAAAAGAAGACAAATTTTTTCGGTTTCAAGGTAAATTTTTAAATCAGTAAATTTAAATCCCTAAATTTAAGGTCATCTTTTTAATTCATCTAATAATTTTTTAACATTATTAGTCGTAATTTTCAAACAGAGAGAGATTACTAAATGAAATTTGATGGTTGTTTAAAGTATATTTAAAGTATATTTGATGTTAAAAAAACCTATTTTAGTTGCGCGTTTAAGGCGAGGTGTTAAACTTAAAAAAATTGTTGTTTCTAGTCTCCAAGAAACACGATTTTTAATTAAGCAAGTTTGAATTTGCTTTAGGCTTTAGATCTTGTCATCACCCTTGTCAACACCCTTGATAATGAAGTCCTGCTTCAAACCTAAGTAACTAAAAAAAAAACTTTATACCTAAATATCCGAACATGATTAGAAATAAACTAATGAGCAAAC
Organism: Hydra vulgaris; assembly: GCF_038396675.1. NCBI lineage: Eukaryota > Metazoa > Cnidaria > Hydrozoa > Anthoathecata > Hydridae > Hydra > Hydra vulgaris. Next base: position 15,898,418 of record NC_088923.1, read on the forward strand.
AAAATTTTGTGATGCGTTTGAGTGTTTTTAATGTAAAAAACCTAGAATGGACTATATGAAATATATTGAAAAAAAATAATAATAATAACTGACAGTATAAATAAAATATGTAATGAAATTTTTAAACTTATATTTTAAAGATATTAAACTTTAAAAATAAAAAAAATAAAAGAACATCTATTACGAAAAAAAATGAAAGTGCATGCCTGAAAATTAATGTTTGCACAGTATGCTAATATTGTCTAATACTACAAAAAAATTGATAACTTGTAATATAGCAAATTATTCAGTAAAGCTGGTTTATTGTAAAAAAGAAATTAATTTAATTTGAAAATATTATTTATAAATAGTCAGTCTCAAAGTTTTAAAATACACCCACACGAACTTAGTGTAATTGTTAGAATTCTAGCTTCAGAACTAAAAGTCCATGATTCAGCAATTAATGGCCTACTCTGGCCATATACTCATTATTTATAAGTAAGAAGACGTGAACTTCATGGTTAAATACCATTCCTCGGTGCTCTGTGATAAGACTGTGTTAGGACTTCTTGGAGCACCTATAACAACTAAAAAAAATTGTTTTATTTCTTAACTTAACTTATTTCTATAATATATAAATATATAATATCAAAAAAATTTGACATCCAATATCGAAAAAAGACACTAAATCTACAAAAAAAAACAAGAATGATTTATACAAAAACATAAAAATAAAAATATTTATATTATTAAGTATTTGTAGAATTATTTATATCAAAAACCATAGATAAAGATCTATGTAACAAATGTATAATAATTGTAAAAAATTCAAAATTTTGAAATATTTATATCAAAGGGGCTGTTCAAATAATATTTGATAGACTAAGAGGTTAACTGCAGACTTGTGCAACAAAAAACTATTTTAGTTTATAAAAGTAAGGGGAAGAGGATTCATTTATTATTTGAACCACCTCTAAATAGTAAAAAAAAAATTTTCTAGAGAGTTTATGGATTTTTCTTGAGAATAATTGCTTTTATTTTATAAACTGCTATACGCCTATAAAATCTGGCTCCAAGGTCGGATCATTCATCTTGTAAGTTTTTTAAATCTATATCATTGTATATCTAGACGTTTATAATTAACATACAAATAACAACACATTTCTTTTTTTTCAGAGTTACGACTTTCAAAAAAATTTTTTTCACTTAAAATTTTTTTTTTAGTGTCATTGTGGAAAAAATGGAAAAAAGCATGTAGAAATAAAAAAATATATATATATATATATATTAGGGTGTCCCAAAAAAAAAAAAAAAAAAAGCTCTCTACTGATTCCCATTCTATGTGACCTAAATAAGTACTAAAAAAAATTTGACGGTTTTATTTTGACAGGAAGTGCTAGATGTAAAATCTGAGTTTTACTGTTTTAATGTTAAGCTAGCTTAACATTAATAGAAAACACATTTTAGAAAATGAAAACAAAACAATTAGATGCGTATAAATCATTTCCAATTGTTTTCTACTATTTAACTTGATAGATTATATTTATAAATATGAAAATACAAAAAAAAATACATAAAAACTAATATTTATTAGCAAATTTAAGATTTTATTGCGGTGAAATATTTCTCAAAAAATACAACTTTTTGAACAGTTCCCAAGCTCCTTTTTAGTGATAGTCTTAGTCAAGTTTTTTCTAGACTTTTTAACTACAAAAAGTACATTTTGAAGGTGATCTTCATCTCTAGTAGCTGAAAGAAAATCTTTAATGAGCTTAATGTTTCTTTCTGCACCATCATTTACAACAGATATGTTTTTGATCCATGCAATAAAATCTAGCAACTGAGATGGTTAAAAACATCTATATTATTAAGACTATTATTAAGCCATTCTTTTATACTTGCTCTTGATATTTTAAAATATTTGAAGAGAAGGTAGCTTTGCTCGGAAATCAACTCAGGTAGCTCTGTGGTCTCTTCAATTTGTACATTTGATGGTTTACAACGCTGAAATTCACTTGGCTCTTCAAACTCAATCAGAGCTAAAAGCATTCTTAGCTTTGTTTCAGAAGGAACTTCTTTATCCCCAAAGGACAAAACACAGAGTTGCGGAGTTAAGTACCACGTATGGCGTCCCATGCTGAGAAGCAAAGCATTTCCAATATTCTTACTAACTTTTCTCAATGCATAGGCTGTCTGGATAGCTTTCAAATCATTGTAGGGAGCCAGAAATCCTTAAAAAACTTTTTAAAACCATGGAACATAGCAAATTGCAATGAACAAACTTGCATCCTTCAACTGCAGCACTTCTTTTTCTGTCAAGATATTACTGATATCTTTAGTCATATAAAGAGTCAGGATGTAGATCGCATCTGCTAAAAACCTTGCCTCATGGCAGGCGCCAGGTTGATGGAACTTAAAATCTTGTACTTCCACTCCAAGGAAGAAGGAGGCAAGCTTACAAACTATACCATAATCATTCCTTGAAAACACTATATCAGTAGCTGCATTAGTCAAAAATGTCTTAGCTTCCTCTGCAACAGTGCGAAGAACAGAGCCAATCTTCAGATCATCTCTTTGCCAGTCCGATTTACATAAATTTTTGACTTCATTCACTTTCTCACAGATTTCAGGCCACTTGTTCTTTAGCTTGACATAAAGAGCTCTTCTTGGACCTTTAGTTTTCTCACCAGTAAACAATGATGTTTTGTTGTCATGTGACAACAAAACATCATTGATATCTTTTAAGTTTTTCTGTCTCTCTAATTCTTTCTCTCTCAGCTTATCTAGCTTGTTCTTTCTCCTGTTTGCATCAAGTACTCTTCTACTGTAGTCTTCATCGACTTTTGTTTCCGTATATCCTTTCCTATGTAACTTCTGGTCTTCATAAAAACTAAGAAATATTTAAATCTATTAAGCCATTTATAAATAAATTAATAATTGTTCTAGTTTTTCTTGGAAGATGACCAAACCATGTAAAGAGTTAAACGTAAATATTTTAAAGGAAATAATATGCTATTACTTAAGTTACTTTTAATTGGAAAAAAAATCTCACTACTAAAAAAAGTGTTATTTAATGAACTTACTTTATATCTTCCAGCTTGGCATCATCTGTTCTCAATCTATCAGCAAGAATATCTTTTTTAAAATTTTTAGTCGAGATGTCAAAAAGCTGATAGGATTCTGTGAGAAAATCTTTCTCTAACTTTGATTGCTTATCAAGACTGCTGTTCCAGTTTAGAGAAGACAATTTAATCAATTTCTTGTATTTTAAATTAAGTTTAATGATTTTAGTCTTTAAATTGTACCCACAAATCACAAATTTCTTGCCAAACCCAGCATTATCCCAAATTTTTTTAATCCTAGATACCAAGCAAGAACTATCAGGATCTGTACAAACACCATTTTCACAAACAAGATCATTGGATTTCGATTTCAATTTGCAACCAACATTAGTAGAAGTGGGTTTGTATTTAACTTGTGACTCGCGAAGGATAAATTGATAGTATCTAAGAATATCACCATTAGATGGAAGCTGTCTCTGAGGTAACTCCCTCAGTGGGTACTTCAATAGGTAAATATACCTCAACCTTTCTGTATTTTTCCGTTTTATCTTATTCTGTCCTACGATCTTCTTTTTTTTAGCTGTTCTACCCATTTTTATATGAATTTCGAAATAATCAGTTTTTTAACTAAATTTATACTAAATGTTACACTTGCATCAAAAATCTATGAAGTCGTTATTCCCTCTCGTATAATATTTTATCTAAGTTTACCGTTACGGCTTTTATAACCGTTTACACGAGAATTTCTTTGTGCACAAATTAGAATTCCTTCGTGCACAAATAATTCCATTTAGAAATTTTTTCCTTCAAAAAAAATTTCTAAATGGAGTTATTTGTGAACCAATCCATGGGGAATTATACGAACTAATAATATTGTCCAGAGGGAAAAATATCAATCTCTAACAATGTTCATAGGGAATGATCCTATTCTTTAATAATATCCTATGGGAATTATTTGTGTACTAATTATTACATCATATTAAAACATTGAAATACTAGATAGCGCTGTTTGTTAGTAAATACACATAAGTGTACAAAACCGTAAAACTCAGAATTTACATCTATCACTTCTAGTCATTAAAAAATAAAAAAAAAGATTTTGGTAGCTATTTAGGACCTATAGAATGGGGATCAGCACATTGAAATTTTTAAAAAAGTGTGTTTTTGAGACACCCTAATATATATATATATATATATAAAGAAAAAGCATGCAGAAAGAAACGGAGTACCATCCACAAGAGTAGTAAATAATCCTACTAATCTCACTGATGATGACACCATTAACGATGACACTGTTGATAATAACACCATTGGTAATTCTTGCGCTCTTAATGACAAATTAATTTTAGGATTTCGTACCTAAGTAATGGGTTTTCATTTTAAATTACACACAAGTGTGGTTCGAGGTTTTATTTTGTTTGCCAATAGCTCAGAGAACCAAGGATGTTTTTATAATTATCATCTTAAAGTGTTTACAAAAATAATAGTAACATAAATATAGCTGTAAACTAATTATTAATGAAATTACACAAAGAAAAGTTGTTTGATAAGTTTAAAAATAAAAAATATCTAAACAGAATTAAATATACAGGATTTTGCGCTGCTAAAAACGTTTTATTTCTTATCTTTCTTATTCCTTATTTATATAGCAAGGTTTCAAAATTTTCCATTCAAAATCTTTTTTGTTGTCGTTCTTTCTTAGTAGAATCCGGATTATACAAGTTCTATCCATTATAATGTTGATTTTCAATCAATCAATTCATATATTCTGAAATAGTTGTTACATTCACGGAAGTTTACAAATAGTACCTGTACTAATCTTAAGTAAAAACCTTGTAAATAAAAGCTACTAAATATATTGTTAATGCTAATAGTAATAATCGTTCACAGCTGTAACAAAGCAAACATTAAAAGTTAAAGGAGTAAAATACTAATAGTGATAATAATAAGAGTGGTAGTAGTAACAATAATAACAATACAATGATAAAAGTATAATGATAATAATAAAAATAAAATGACAACAATAAAAATAATTACAATAATCATAAAAAGAATAATAGTCATTTAGTATTAGTCACACACATACACCTTTTATTAATGTGATTTATATTATTATCATATTTTGTTAATGTGATTTATATTATACTGTGATTTATAAACTCAAATAGATAATCAAATATATTAATAAAGTTGGTTATATAAAAACCTTACACGACAGTAATTATGAAAATATCAGAATATAAAATTATGTTCATACACACATTATGTTACATACACACATATATAGACACATATATAAACACACATATATACACACACATACATACACATATACATATATATACATACACATACACATATATATACACACACACACACACACACATATATACATACACACATACATATATACATATATACACATATATATATATATATATATATATATATATATATATATATATATATATATATATATACATATATATATACATATATACACATATACATATATATATATATATACACATACACACACATACACATACACACACAAATATATATATAAATATATATACTTACATACACACGCACACATATATATACACATATAAATATATACAAACATACACACATACACATCCATGTATACATATACACATACATACATATACACTCACACTTATTCACATGCGCTTATCACAAACACTTATACATAGATACGCATATCTTTGGATTTATAAACTGTATTTGATTAGGAAGGAATGGAATAGGTTACTCTTAAAAACATAAATTGAATGGAGAGCTTTCAGGTCATAGGGAAGGTTATTCCAAGATTTTATACTTTGGTTTTTTATGGACTTATATCCATAAGTAACAGAACGATGATTTAAGACTGCAAGATTGAGATTATCAGTTGATCGAAGATAGTATCGGTTATTTGCATTTTTTGGGAAGAAATTGTTGAAGGAAAGAGGTAGGTTTTTGTGTTGGTGGTTCCAGACAAACTGGCAAGAATTGAATTCAAGAATTGAACAATTCAAGAATTGAACAAGGTCGCATAGTTTAAGGATCTTAGAAGTAAGATAAAGCACATTAGGATTGGATTTGTAATTCTGAAAATGTATTATTTTTAAAGCTTTGTTTTGAAGATGAGATATCCTTAAAACTTCTTGCTGTTGAGATTGTCCCCATATTTGACAAGCATATCGTATATGCGAGCCAAAAATGGCATGATATATGTTTAACAATGCTTTTAGATTGACATAATGGCGAACTTTAGCCAGCATTCCATTTGATCTGCTCAATTTTAAGGCTAAGTCTTTGAGGTGGGATACAAACGATAGGTTGGAATCAATTATAATTCCAAGATATTTCATTGAGTTTACAGGAATGATTTTCTGGCCACTTAATCTAAAGTTTAAATTTTTATTGATTTTTGTTTTTTTAGATTTGAATATGACCAGTTCAGTTTTGTTACAGTTGAGGGAAAGCTTATTTGAGCGAAGCCACTGAATTAATTTGGCAAGATCATGATTAATGTATTTGTTAATTTTTTTTAAAGATTTGTTGATAATGAGCAAGTTAGTATCATCAGCAAAGTGGTAAGGAGTTGCATACTTAATTGAGTTATTGAGGTCATTAATATAGAGAAGAAAAAGTAGTGGTTCTAATACTGAGCCTTGAGGAACACCGTTGGAACATTTTATTTGAGTAGATTTTGAGTCACCGACTGAGACAAACTGAGATCTGTTGTGAAGATAGGAGGTAAACCATTTAAGAGGTATTCCTCTGATTCCATAATATTCTAATTTCTTGAGTAGGATAGAATGATCTACTGTATCAAAAGCTTTTTGTAGATCTACAAAGACACCGCATGCAAAAGTTTTATTATCAAGAGCTTTTCTAATTGACTCAGTAATTTTAATAAGTGAGTGAGTCGTGGAATGATTAGCACGAAATCCATACTGGTGTTTGTGAAGGCATTTAAATTTATTCAAAAATGCATAGAGCCTCTTATGCATAGCTTTTTCGAAGAGTTTGCTTAGGTTTGAAAGAAGAGAGATAGATCGGTAGTTAGACATATCCATTATAGAACCTTTCTTAAATATTGGAATGACTTTAGCAACTTTGAAAGCATCTGGGAATAAACCGTTTTGAAATGAGTTATTTATAATAATACTGAGAGGTTTAGAAATTATGTCTGGAATAAGTTTAAGAAGGAATGTAGGAAGGCTATTAGGACCAAAGCTTTTTCCAGTTTTAAGAGTGGTTTTAATAAGACCAGAGATTTCCCTCTCTGTGACAGGATCAATAAAGAACGTATTAGAATTTGGAGAGTTGAAATAGTCAGTAAATTTGGATGTTGAAGGTATGTTTTTGTTTTGAAGTTTGTTTTGGATAGTAACAAAAAAGTTGTTTAATATATTTGATACAGTAGTTGGATCTGTTATAATATTTTCTTGAGCATTATTTTATCATTTTTGAGAGTTGCACCATTGTCGTCACCATTGTCTTCACAATTGCCTTATAAGACGAGTTTTAACGAATAAACATGTATACAAACAAATCCTGGAAAAAATTCTGGAAACTATAGGTGATAAAATATAATTCCACAATTAACTTGTGGGGAAACTGGTTTTTAAAAAAAAAAATTATAACATCTTTAACTAGGTCATTGACAGAATTTAAATTTCTCGAAAAAAGAAAGGTGGTAAGATGATAGAAGGCGATAGTGTGGTAGAACTTAGTGAAAAAACATAGTGAAAATGTTGTAAATTTTGTAATTATGAAAAATATATTTGTTTGATTTGTTTGATATGATTACATGTTGGTAATTTATCAGTTAAGCAGCGTAAAATAAAATTATTTATTTCCTTTTTTGTTTGCGCTTGTCACAATTATGTTTGAACATGGGTTGATATATCTCTAATATGTCTAATGTCTGGTGTAACGCACTCTTCTACAGTTGAAAAAAATATTCATTTGAGGGTCTTAACCCTTTCAGTCCCAGACAAAAACAGTAAATTGATTGTAAGTGGAATGCTATCATCGATGTAAAAGCTATAAAATAAAAAATATTTGTCAGAATTTCACAAATGAGACCTTGTTTTGTTTGTCTGAAAAACTGTCGCCAAACTATTTTTTCTTAATTCTACTTTCACGTAATCAAATGCCGTTTCTAGAGTGGTCACACATACTAAAAAATGTCATGATTCGCTCACTGGGACTGAAAGGGTTAGTATAATTTAAACCAGCCATAGCCCTAAATCTTATGGCCCTAACTATGATCTTCATTACTATAAGCATGACCTTCATTACCCTAAAATTTCCCCTCATTTGATCTTTTTTTTTAATTATTTGTTGAAGGTTGTGCGTTATTTCAGACTAAATTGTGCGAAGAGCAAAAAAAGCAAATAAATAATTTTACGCTGCTTACTTGTAAAATTATTTATTTAACAGCGTAAAATAAATTATTGCTGCTTACTTAGGATTACCTACTTGCTTTTTGTGACCAAAAAATCTCTAAATAGTTTGGAAAATTAAAAAAACAAAAAAATTGATAAGATTAAGTTGTTCTTTTGGTCGTGAGATCGTTGAAATATTTTTTTTTAGTAAAAGTATGGAAAAAAAATGCAATTTGTCTATCCCATAAAACTATTCTCTACTTAAGCTTTTGACAATCGTACAAGCTTGTTTTTTTTTTCCTGACATTTAATAATATTAAATTTCAGTGTTTTTTTTTTCTTTTTCAAAGCTACTTTTTACTTGCAATTTTTGTTTTCTTGTAATCGATTTGCTCTAATGTAAACAAAAAACTGATAAACCTTTTGCTGTATATATAAAGAAAAGAAATAGTGGGAAATTGTTTATTTGAACAAAAATTATATTCTCGAAGCTAACGGCACTATTTGATTTTGCCTCTGATGTAGAGAACTTTATAAAATAATTAATGCGTAAATAAGCATTTTTTTAAGCATATTTATATAAAACGTCATTTTAAATACAACACGCGTTGAAGGTGATTAAAACAATAATATAACTTTTTATTATCGCTGAAACTTTTTAAAAATTGTCTCAAAAGGTTTGAAAAATTTTAAAGAAATTTTCACCTTTTTTTTTACTATTATTTTGTTTTACTAAAATATGGTTTTTTACTTATTGTTGTAAATTAGGAGTAATTTGCTTTTAATGAATCGAAGAAATAATTTTAATGAATGGAAGAAACAGAAGAAAAAGTAAATTAAGAGTGCTTTAAACGTAAATGAAGCAACATGTTTTTTTTAACAATATTTCTTGATTTACGTGTTTTGCATGCATTATTATAAATCCCATTTGTTTGTTGTTGTTTTTTTGCTTAAAAATTAATTATTTATCTGTATCTATATCTATTTGTTCACAACCGCTTTAATTTATACATGCCTACAATAATTACTTATTTATTATATTTTGCTTTTTGCGTTTACAAAGAAATTTAAAGACGTTGTCTTTTTTTTGATTATTTTAATATTTCTATTACAGGCGTTTTACTTGTCATCGTTTTAATTGAATAGCATCACTTCACATCAGTTTTAAAATGCTTCTTTCATTGCGGACAAGTAAAATATGCTTACAATTAAAATATAATTTTAATTTGCAAATTCAATCAAGTTTCTATGACAACGCTAGTGTTAACTCAGGTGCTGAAACAATTAATCGTGAAGCAACTAAAAGAGATATTACTTTACGTATTAATAGAATAAATAAATTTGTTCAAAGAAAAAGTAACTATAATATAGTTTTAAGGAATTTAAAAATTTTTTGACGTTTTTTATGCTACCGCCAGGTACAGCCGATATCGCTCATTTACGTTGTCAGTGATGTTAGCAAACCCAATTCTCCATTTTTTTTTTTTGATACTGTTTATAATAAAACAGTATTTTTAAACGTTATTAAATGTTACTTTGAATGTTGTAAGTAAATTTGTTACGCCCGACACATTCTTGAAGTAAATTTCTTAAGCACGACACATTTTTGATGTAACTTCAAATTCTTATTGTACGAACGCATAGTTGTTTTGTCATGTTATTTTTTATAATTTTCTTGCATGTGCATGTGCATGTCCTTGCATGTGCATGAAAAATGTACTTTTTTTTACAACTTTATTCATTTTTTTTTTTTTTTTTAAGGAAAAGAGTTCAGCATACTCGTATAAAATACAAGTTTTTACCCTAGTCAAACAATACAAAGGTAAAATTTAATAAAATTAGGGTCTGATAACAACGATAAAGCATGGATTCTTTAATCAAAGGTATAGGCGACTCGCATTCGCCAAAAGGTTTATTAGCAACAAGCCAAACTGAAGATGTTCTTTATGAAAAGATTTTGCAGTTATTTTATTTGTGCGATACTGACAATAAAGGCTATGCCACCCGCGACAATCTTTATCAATTACAAAACGAACTAGGTTTGAACATCGATGAAATTGATTATGCATTTGATCAACTTGATACTGATAAAGACAATCATCTCACGCTTGAGGAGTTCACAGCCGGATTCGGATTGTTTTTAGGGTTGGAGCATTCTATTTGCAGTAAAACAATTTTTCCTAATGAAGACTTTGCATTTCAGGTGTTTACATTAATCGACAAGCATGATCGTGGATATATCACAAAAAATGATTTATATGAATCAGCAGATGTGTTAGAAATCGAAACATCGCAAATAGATAGTATATTTCACGAGCTGAGTTTTGGTAAAAGTGAGCGTGTTTATTTTGAAAATTTTACGAAAAATATGTTTGCAATCGTCTCTTTGTCGCCTCCATTAAAAGAAATAAAGCGAAAGGAACAGGTTAAGTCTCGTAATATACGGAAGAAAAATCTAGTTGCAAGGTAACAATACATTATATTCTAATGTTTTTTTATTTATTAAAAAAGAAAATAAAACTGCTTTTTTTTTCTTCTTAAAAACTATTTATAACCTTATTAATATATTTTAAGGGGGAACTTATTCCAACAAAGTTAAACATTGGTCTAAAAACTTAACTTAAATTTAGACTACCACCCCTTCCTCATTTCTAGAACAATGAAACTTAAAATTGATCAAAAATTCAATGTTATTAAACAAAAATATTTTATTTTGATGTTCGCGAAAAAAAAGTTAAATTAAAGTTAAATTTTTTTTGTAACTCAAAAAAAAGTGAAAAGAGACAATTATCATCGTTAGTTGTGACACTGTACCCAGTGACGAATCCGAGGGGAGGGGGATTGGGACCCCCTCCCTTCCCCCACCTACCAGTAAAATTGAATTTAGAGGCCCTTTTGTAAATTTGAGGAACTTTTTTGCAAACTTAAATAATACAGGCTTACCACTTGTTAGTTGACCATTCAATTAATTTATTTTGATAATAAACTTATTTTTATTAAAAAATTGTTTTACTAAAAAGTTATATAAATTGACTATAAAAAATAACAAAATTAATTAAAATTATCACATATCTTAAAACAAAAAGTTTCTTTCATTTATATGGAAACTCTGAAGATGAACTTTCACATGTTCTTTTTTTACGCAAGTGGATTTAAGTAATCTAATTGAAAAGGTAATCACATAAGCACACGTAATTAACACATAACACGTAATTTGAAATTAAAGCTAAGTTCCAGCGTGTTTCTGTGTGTTTAGAGGGTAATGCAGTCAGCACTACCCTGACTATTTTACTTTAAGTTTCTAATTAAAGTTTTAAAAACATATTGAAATCCTTTACTATATCAGTATAAATATATTATTATAGTAACATAACATAATTATAAATTATATTATACTTTCTTATATCATAATGTATAATTTGTTATAAGTGTAGTTTAACATTCCCTAACATTTATTTCAGTATATATACTGCTTATATATATATATGTATATATATATATATATATATATATATATATATATATATATATATATATATATATATATATATATATATATATATATATATATATATATATATATATATATATATATATATATATATATATATATATATATATATATACAGTGGCGGCGTTAGGGTAGGGCCTGGCCCAGGGCGCCGAATATAAAGGGGCGAAACTAATTGGTTATTTTACCCTTTGCCTTTTTTTAAATGGGGTTAAATAAGCTAGGGGCGCCGTAGAAATCTCGCCCAGGGCGCTGGTAGTGCTAAAACCGGCACTGTATATATATATATATATATATATATATATATATATATATATATATATATATATATATATATATATATATATATATATATATATATATATATATATATATATATATATATATATATATATATATATATATTAGGGTTATGACATTTTTTCAACCCCATGCTTCTGTACTGTAGTTTGATAAACTTTTACCTAAAAAGCACGAAATGAGCTATTATTTGCATATTTTTTGAAAAATATATATATATATATATATATATATATATATATATATATATATATATATATATATATATATATTTATACACACGCTTATCGATACAGTTTTTAGAAATTTTAAAACTAACTTTTGGCATTTCAGAAAAATTTTAAACTTTTTTACGCGGTTTTTTTAAAACTCGCGGACGCGGCTGAGTTAACAAGACTTCAAAGATTAGAGATATAATTGCTTTTTAATTTTTAATGAATAGGTTTATTAACATTTAAAATTAGAAATTGTTCTTCAAAATAAATAAATAAACCAGATTCTTAACTTTTTGTAGATGAAAGAACAGACAGCGTCAAATAGACGTTTATAATACTTAGGGTATACTCTGAGTATATATGAGGGTATATCTCTGAGCGTCTAGTTAACTGTCTGGATACAAGGTCAGAGTAGACAGCGTCAACAAGACAGTGATAAGAAGTCATTAATCAGGTACAAATACACACTAGCCTCTCTTTTAAAGACACCATTATAAAAATATTATTTACAATTTTTCATTTTCCTAATCTTCAAAACCATAACAATAATAGTAAACATGTAAATTAAAAAATTGAAGGGGTGGATAAGATAGATGCAGTATTTTATTTGGCGCATGACTGCAAAATGAGAGGTTAGAAACGATGTTAAAAAAAAAAAGGCTTTTTGACACTTCATGAATATAGAAAATGTGTTTAACTGTAAGTATTAGATTAATGCGTTTTTTATTGGCATAAACTAACTTCTTTATTTATTGGCATAAACAAACTTTGTTATTTTAAAATTAACTTCTTTTTTTTTTGACAACAAGCAAATGCAAATAACAGTACTATAGCCTTATGCGATGTTTCAGTTTCGAGTTATAAGATATAAGTTTCAAAATGTGTTTTAACTATATTTTTAATTTATTATTATAGTAATGAACAATACATAAGCTTATTTTGTTTGCGTCTAGAAATTAAATCTAGAAAATAAAATAAAAAAGTTTGAATTTATTTCATATAAACAAAAGTAAAAAAAAAATTATTAAGATTTTTAATGCTATGAAATAAAACTTGCTTATTTTTTAAAATCAATAACAACTCGTCACACGCAAGGTAAATGCCGTGGCTTTTTTTTATCCCAATAGTCACATAAAAAATCACACTCAAGGCCGTGTCATACGTCCACGTCAAACCAACTGATCAGGAAATAGGTGCTTCTCATAATTATCAAGTAAATTTTTTCCATAACTTAGTAATAACAATCGCAAAATGATTTGCTCCGCAAATTCTTGTCAAAAATCAATTTTCCATGATTGATTACAAATATCCAACTTTTATTTAAAACTTTAAAATTTTACCATTTCTTTACCATTTTGTTTCGAGGACCACGACTACGAAATCTAATCCAAAATGAGGAAATAAAAAATATGACATCACTAAATTCTTTTTAAGCGGCAGTCAAACAGTACTTATATTACTTAACTGACGCCAACATATTTTAATTACATCATTTTATCATTTTTTTTAACATTTTTGAACATTAAATTAATAATAACAACTAAAAATGGTTTATTCCAATTATTGAATATCATTACTTTTACATACAAATTATATATATATATATATATATAAATATATATATGTATATATATATATATATATATATATATATATATATATATATATATATATATATATATATATATATATATATATATATATATATATATATATATATATATATTAGCATTTAAAATTAAGTTAACTAATTATTCGAAAAGTAAATCAAATATCTTATTTTAAACATATAAAACAACTTTTACATATGTAACCAATAAATAGTATGTTGAATAAAAAGATAATATATTTTTTATAGTTTTTTTTTCAAAATACTTTCTTATATAAAGATTTAATGTTTTATTTATAACATAAATACATGTGCAATTAAACACCCGTATCATAATGTATGTTTACATTTAGTTAAAAAAATATACATGTGCTGTTTTGATATTACGCAACCTATAAAGCACAAAAATTTAAATTTCAAAATTTCGTATAAAATTAATGTTTTAATGTCGCACAATATTTGTTTTGTATTTGAAGGTTATTGGAAAACGTTTTTTTAAACTGGACGAGTTCGAATTAATTTATTCAAAAATTGTTAAGTACAAAATTCATTTAACTGATCGTAGAATTTAACTAATTTGAATAGTAAAAAAATGCTGAATTAGGCATCTCTGCAGATTCCATGAACCAAAGCTTTTTTGTTGTTGTTTTTTTATCCTAAATTATTTTTATTCAAAACCATTTTTTAAGTAGTTTAAATTAATTTAAGAAAGCTTTTTTTTATTCAGTATGCATTTCATATGAAAATATGAAAATAATTTTTTTTGTCTGTTTCTCAAAAGAAATTTGAATCTGTTATATAAATAATCAAAAAACAAAGTTGTTTTAAAAACGTTTAAATAATTTAAGAGACTATAAGTAAAAAGTCAAAATCTAAATTGCTTTATAAAGTATTTTGTAACTATAGTTTGATTTTAAAAACATAAAAACACTAAATAATTAATTTTTTTTGGAAGTAAATTCTTTTTTAAAGTTTTTAAATATGCATTTTAATCAATTTGGATTGCATAATGCATTAAATTGTATAAATAACCATATATATATATATATATATATATATATATATATATATATATATATATATATATATATATATATATATATATATATATATATGTATATATATATATATATATATATATATATATATATATATATATATGTATATATATATATATATATATATATATATATATATATATATATATATATATATATATATATATATGTACAAATATATATATATATACATATATATATATATATATATATATATATATATATATATATATATATATATATATATATATATATTTATATTTGCAGTAAAAATTTGTTTAATGCTTAATTTTAGGATTTGTCACATGGATTTATCATCCTTTACTGATGAGGATGTTGAAAAAATTCTTCTTGACCAAGCTACAAGCATATTTCATAGATGTGACATTGATAAAAAAAACTATGTAACCCTTAATGATCTTCATTCATTGTCTATAGATTTTGCATTGCCAGAAGATGTTGTTAATGAAGCTTTTAGTCATTTAGATACCAAAAAAGTTGGTTTCTTAACTCTAGATGAATTTGTATATGGTTTTGGATGTTTTTTGGGGATAGAAGATGTTGTTACTGATTATACTGCAAATGAATGCACAATAGATGAAGAATCAAACTTTAAAGCTCAGGAACTTTTTGAAATGTGTGATCAAAATAATAAAGGTTATGTTACAAAGTATGACTTAAATGCACTCACTTCAGAACTAGGACTGACAGACAAGCAAATATCTGATATATTTATGCAACTAGATCAAGATGGGAATGGTTTTATAACATTAAATGAGTTTAAACAAGGTTTTATTTCTATAGTAGATAAAAGTATTTCTAAAAGTACAATACTTGATATAGATGTTGATAGTTCCAATGTATCTAGTAATAAAGTGAAACAATATTTGAAAGTTGAAAATAATCATGAAATTGAAATGAAAAATGAGAAATTTTTCACTGAGCGTCAAAAAAGTGTTCAATATGAGTCAGAAGTAAATGGAATTGATGAGATGTTATGCTGTTTGGAAGAACAAGTTGGGAGGTACTAGAGCTATTTTAATTTAAGTTAAATATAAATTTTTAATTATTTATATTAATGTAACATTATTTAAGGTTTTAAATAATGTTAATATACCTAGTTTTAAATTTATTTTAAATTAAGTATGTTTTGAATATTTAATTAAAATTAAATAAATTTTAGATATTAGATATAAATTATTAAATTTTAAGTAAATTTATGTAAATTTATGTTAACTTTTTTTATCATGTTAAATATTGAGTAAAATTGCTTAAAAGAATGAAATAATTTTTATGTCTATGATAAAAACAAAATATTCTTCTTTGCTTCATCACTTAAAATATTTTCTAATCTAGAATTTTATTATTTAAATACATTTTTACAACAATTATTTGTAATTTTTATTTATACTATTATAATAAGGCCACCAATATAGTTTAACTTTTTTTTTAGTAAATAATATTTTTAATGAGCACTTTTTCTCAGCTCAATATCAAAAGATCAACTGTTGAGGTTATGGAATTCTGTTTCAAGTTCAGGTGATATGGTGCTTACAAAAATGTTTGAGACATTTCTTTTGAAAGTTCACAATGAAATAAAATCTGCAAAAAAGGAGGCAAAATATTTAGAAGATGTTCTTGAAAAGTTTGTAATATCATTTTTTTAAATTTTTTTACCCTTTATATTTTTTTTCTTTAATTTTTCTAAGTAAAGCCAATAACTTAGGCTAACACTTTTGTTTATAGTTGCTGACATAAGAATACCCATGGCTCTGAGTAGTCATACATATAGCTCTATTTAAAGCTATTTTTAGTTGTTAACTAAAGTTGTTTACAAATTTTTATAAATCTGAAATATTTTGTATTGTTTTTTTAACAGAAAGTCTGCATACCATTCAGAAGAAATAAGCAGAATCTGTGATGAAATGGAGGCACAGCTACAATTAGAAAGATCAAAACTAATACAAAAGGTATTGTTACAAATAAAATGTTTAAAATCTAAAACACCAAAATTAAGAACTAACACACTAAGATTTGAAAGATGGTATATGTATCTGAGATGATTTCAACTATGAAAGTTAAGAACTGATTATCTGATATCTTTTTTTTTATTTAAGATCGCAATTTTTTATAGCTTAAGTTTGCTGGAAGATAAAAACTTCAGTAATGTTAATTTAAACCTGGTCGAAAAAGTCCAAAAATTTTTATAAATTTTTTTTTTAATAAAGTTCCATATGCATATTAGTTATTTTGAAGATTAAAATCTTTTTTTTATGCAATAGGATTAGAACTTTATTATTATGCAAAAAGCAACATATTCTATTTAAAAGAAGTTTCTTATTTAAAAAAATGTTATGTTTAAAAGGACATTTGGTTCTAATAAAAAGTAGCATAACACAAGTATTTTTTTAAAGTTTCTATTTATTGTTGTTTCACTTCCATCAAGGCTACAAGTTGCTACAGATTTTTTAAAGTAAATAAGAAAGTTAAAGAGTAAAAAAGAAGACTTAAAAAGCTGAAAGTTGCCAGCAAAATATAAGAACAAGAGATAATTCTAAAGCATTGGTGGAAAAATAAAAGAACAGTTATAGTAAAATAATGTTTTGTATGGTTTATGTGGAAAATAAAAAGCGGTTTGTTTTTCGAAGTTGGTAAACATCAAATTCAAGATATCAAATATGCCTTGTATTAGATACAAATATATAGATATCTAATAATCTATATATTTATATAACCTATTACGAGGCATAACCAAATATTATTATAACGTAGTACAAAGTATCAAATTATTATATATTATAATATTATACACACACCACATTCAGCTTTGCTGAATGTGGTGTGTGTATAATATATTATAATATTATAATATATATAATATATAATAATATTATAATATATAATAATACACACCACATTCAGCTTTGCTAAATGTGTGTGTATTTGAAATTGTGCTTAAGTTGGTGGAACTTATGTGAGCAGCAACTATAGTATTATTTGCAGTAAAGAAAAAAAGATGAACCCATAACCATAAGATTATATGGTATATATCCTTATGGTTATGGGACAAAGGTTCAAGCTTGGCAACTAGTACTGATCCAACTGCCTTTAAAATACATTTTCAGATCTTGTCTATAATTAGACATTAGAAGAACCGCCCCAAGTATGACAAGAGTATTTGGTTATGAAAGTAACCACCATATTTGGGGTGGTTACAAGAGTAACCACCGCAAATATGACTATATTTTAGTATTTACAAAAATAGATAGATAAAAAATTTGTGGAGGTAGAGAAAGAACTCATGAGTAAGAAATTAGAAAGCATGATAAATTGAGGCAACCTTGGCTGATGCTAACTTATTAATGGTTTCCATGGGTATATAGTTTCCATGAAAAGTCAATAGTGAAATATAATCCAAGAAAATGTAAAGTAGAGGACTCAGTCAGAGTGTTTTTCATTCATCAATATAATAATATCAACGATTTTGTGCTAATTGTTTAAAGAGATAAGTTGTTTTATAGTTAAAAGTTATCAGCTACTGGGAGCCTTGAGATCTATTAAAAGAGAGCTCATATTCAAGATTGACTGCTTTTTCTGCAATCTGCAAAGAACTATTTTAAGAGTAAGATTTTCAAGGATCAAAGATGGAATCTTGTGGTACCCTTTGAGGTTACTGAAACTGAAGGAGAGTGTTGTCCATCAAGGGCAGCTTTAATAATACAATTAGAAATGATTCAAAAGTTTTCAAAACTTTCCTGGATACACAATATAAAGAGAGATTAGGAAGAAACCAGCATGCCAGACTTTATCAAAAGTTTTTGACATCTCAAGAGTATTAGCCATTGACTCACTGCTTTTATTTAATGTATTATAGAACCTTTTTTTTTAGAGGCACTATACACAACCTCTTAAGTAAATTTTTCTATTGAAAATTTTCTTTAATGATACTAATCTGTTATCTGCACAAATTATTTGCAGATAATCAATAAACATTGTTTCCACATTTCTAATACTGCTGAGTTCTTTTAGTAACTTTAGATTTCTAACATTTCTGATTTTTTTACTGTTATCTTTATTGTTACTATCTTATTTGTAATCTTGAGGGTGATGATTATTTTTTTTAGAAATTATCCTGTAAACTATTACAGTTTTAAACTATTTGAATCTAATAGCATTACAAAAAAGTTATTGACAACTAGTCTTATAGTTGATGTTATTATTGTAGGAAACTATGAAGGAACTACAAATCCGTGAGGATTTACAGCAAGAGTTAGTTGAGAAAGAAAAACATATTGAAAAATGTATGCAAAGACAAATTGCTGTAAGTTTTATTTCTGGTATATTAGGCTGTGTGTTCTTTTGTGTAGTTTATTCCAACTCAATCAGAGTAATTTATTTATTTAAGCTTGAAAAAAGATTGCAAGAAGTAAAAGATAAAGAACAGTATCTTAAACAACAAAATATTGAACTTTTAAAGGTTTAGTAATTTAGCTTTTTTATCATGTTTTACTATGATTTTTAAAAGCAATTTTATTAGTGTTCTTCATTTTTATTGCGATTTTTTAGGAAAACAATGAACTAGAGGACAAACTAAATAACTCAATAACAAGTTTTGAAGTACTTAAATCTAATTTGTTACACCTTGAAGAACAAACTTCACTTGAAAAAAAAGAAACTCTGAGGTAATAAATAAATTTATAGATAATTTAAAATATTTCCAAGCGCACAGATGTGTTAAAACATGTCCTAAGGATGTCCTAAGCAGCCTTGTTTTTCAAGACTTGTAGTTCAGAGTTAAAAAGTTAAGAGAAGAGTGTAATAACTGTTTGAAAAAATTAGCAGTTTTTTTGACTATAGTGAACTGCAGTCAATAGAACTGATATAAGTCTCCCAAGGACTTCTAAGGTAAGTCTCCTGACATAAGTCTCTGTTGGGATTCTAATGTAAGTCTCCTGAAATAAGTCTCCCATAGGCTTCTGATGTATTGAATGTAAATATACAAAATACAATATTAAATTTTTAAAAATTAACTTCAAAAACATTGATGTTTTTAAGTTTTCTAAAGCAATAGATGTTTTTAAGTTTTCTAAATGTTTCTAGATGTTATAGTTTTCTAGATGTTTTAGTTTGTCTAAATGTTTCTAGATGTTTTAGTTTGTCTAAATGTTTCTAGATGTTATAGTTTTCTAGATGTTTTTAAGTTTTCTAAAGCAATAGAAAGACTTGATCTAAAAAAGTTAAGTTTGTAAACATATATATATATATATATATATATATATATATATATATATATATATATATATATATGTATATATATATATATATATATATATATATATATATATATATATATATATATATATAGAGAGAGAGAGAGAGAGAGAGAGAGAGAGAGAGAGAGAGAGAGAGAGAGAGAGAGAAATTTGAGACTTGCTTTTCAAAGTTAAAATTTTAGCTAAACTCTTTTCTGACTTGAAACTTGTTCATAATTTTAAGTCAGAAATGCAATTCGATTTTCTGTTTATGAGTTTTTAATTAAAATTATAAAAGGTATATTTACCAAGTAGGCACAAGACTTGTTTTATACATTTAAAAAACATATTAAAATGTTTTAATACATTTTTTAGATTCTTAAAATATGTCTTTTGCTTACTGGGTAAAAAGAGGAAAAAATGTACTTTAGACAAAAACACAAAAAGGCATACTAGAATATACATACTAGAATAGAACATACAATAATAATTTTAATTGTTTCTGCGACACAAAGATAGACTACAGAGATTTCAAATACAAAAAGATTATACTTTAATGCTAGTTTGTTACGTTTCTTGACCATTTTTTACCATGAAAAAGTCTCTTTTATTTACCATGAAAAGACCTGTAACTAAATTAAAACTAGGAAAAATAAGTATAAAAATAGAGATTTTTGTCAAAAATTTTAATAAAAATGATTTAAAAAAATTTGTATATGTAATAATATGAGAACTAATAATTTACATATGCTAGATATGATTATAATTTATAATCATATCTAGGTTAAATCTTTTACACACATTTGTATTTATATTTCGTATTTCATTTTTGGTTTTACTTTTATAACACTTTTTTTGTTTTTATCTGCTTTACATGCATAGATGTATAGCAGCATAGATATGTATGTTTATGTAGATATGTATGTATGTAGCTTTATATGCATAGATATGTATGTATGTATGTATGTAGCTTTATATGCATATATGCATAGTAGCATAGATGTGTACTTGGTACATTGCTCAAGTTGAGTATTCTGTGAATATATATTATGGTATATACGGTATTATGGCATAGTCAATATATATATACTAGCATAATATACAGTTTTCTGTAGATATATATTAAACTTTTTAGTGAATTGATTTTCAACTAAAAAGCAATTTTTGACTTTATTAATTGACTGAATTTATTGACTAAAAAAACTTTAAGTGTGGCATTGCAATTGTTTTTAGAGCAGCATTACGAGCAACACAAGGAATGTCTTATGAGCATGAGGATTTAATACGAAGGCTAGATGCGTTAAGGTGTTTTTTTTGTTCTACTTATAATTTTTGATTTCAATTGTTCAGTAATAAATGTTGTTAGCAATTTTCTTACTATTTTTTTTTATTCATTAATTTTTTTTTTTTTTAATTCATTAATCTTTACTAGAGTAGAACTTAAATAATGCATCTTTTTTGCAAAAGCAAAACTTATATATATTTGTCATAATAGATGTTATTTTAGTTTATTAAGTTATTATAACCATAAATTACTCATCTTTCTCACAAAGAAGAGCTTAAATATCTTTATCATGAGAAGTGCTTAAATATCTTTCTCACGAGAGGAGTATTTGCTTATCTTGACTTATTATAACTTTTATATTGTGGTTGTTGTGTAGTGGAAGAGTTCTCTTTTTGTAAGCAAGACGCACACAAATAGACCACGTCTTTTGAGGTATCATACTCAAATTGTTTTTTTTGCGCAACGGTTTTGTTCATCAAGGTTTTTGTCATAGAATTATGGAGTTAGAAAGGAGTTGAAAAAAAAAGATGATTAACCTCCTCAATAACCACCTCCCCCAAATATATTTAAAAAAAAAACATTTTAATTTATGCAACATAGCATAATAAGTTTTTTATTGAGAAAATCATTCTAGCTATTACTGTTATTTATTGAGAATAGTTATAGTATTATCAGTTTTAATGCTAGTGTTTTTGCACTTGAACATTACAAATTTATGTTGATTTCATTCTAGTGTTGTTATCGACTTCGACTAAATCGATTAAAAGTCTAAAAGGCTAGTCAAAATGAGATCGACTAAAAGTCTATTTTGTCGAGTAAAAATCTTAAAATCTTTATATCTTTTCATTCAAATGAACTTTTCAATCTTTTTTTGTTTGTTTGTTTATTCAATGACAATAACATGTAATTTGTCTAATTCATAGCATGTTAGCACTATACCTAATTAAACTTTTGGTTATGTATTTCATTAATTTTTTTTTTCTTTTGTTTACTAGATGCTTGGGATGTTCATAAATACTTAGTTAGGGCCATTTCAAGTTGGCTTGGGGACCTAGGGACAAAGTTAAGTTGTGAAGCTCCAAAATCTAAATGTCATCTATACATTTACATCGTAATATGATTGTATAGATGTTTTGTTATATATAGCAAGTATTTAAGGCGGTCCCCAAATCATTAGGGTCTGGAAATAAATTATCCTGTTGCTGGGGCAGCTCTTCTCTGATATTGGTATGCTCCATTATAATTTAAATGATACGATGTTAAGGAACAGAAAGCAAATTTAAATTATTTTATTATTTTTATTAAACTTTATTTCAAAAAAATAAGTTATTTCCATATTTTGACTAAATCAACTTTTAATCAACCTAGTCGATTTATTAATATAAAATTATATTAGTTGATTTTAGTAGACTTTAGAAAATATATTAGTTGATATAGTTGACAATCAATTATTTAAATGTTATAACAACACTATTTCATTCTGTCATTTTTTACAATCTTGTTTATCCTTTTTTTATGAGCAACCTTTTCATAGCATAGAAACAACCAGAAATTCCAAGCTAATAAAATTTTATCATAAATAGTTGTTTTAATTAGTGACAGTGAGTATTATCACACTATGACAGCTAATTTGCTTGATTGTTTTAAAATTGTTAACTGATTCTGTGTAAACTAAGTTTAAGTTATAATAATTAATTAAGTAATACTAATAATAGTATTAATAAGAACAAATGCAACAGCAACAGTAACACCAACAGTAACACCAACAAAACACCAACAAAATGTAATAATAACAAAAAAAAAAAACTTTAAAAAATAGTTTATAGATTATTAACAACATTAATTTTTTTTTATTTAAAATTTTTGTACTATTTTTTTTTGACATATTTTTTATTCTCTCATTAGGAAAATGAATCAAAAGCTAAGAGATGATCGTGATGCAATTGAAGCAACTCTGAAAACTGTAGGTGATAAATTATCACTGGTCACAAATTAAATGTAAAACAAATATTGTCGCTACATCATTATTTAGACAACATTTTTTCAGACATCATTAAACTTAAAATAATCACAAAAGTAGTTTGCTGAAAATCTGAGAACTCCTATGAAAATATTCAACATAATGCTGATCATTACCATGCTGTATATACAGTGCTAGTATAAGCTCATTTTACTTTTTAAATATTTAAAGCTTAATTTAGATGCTCATTTGAAGAATTAAAGTCTATAATTGAAATATATTATTTCCACACATACCTAATTCAGCAGTAGTAAATTTATTCAGTATAATATTATCAATCTGATAGCATCATCATCAGATATATCATAATGACAAAAAGTACTAAATAATAGCAGAGGGTAAATGTACAAGTTTGGGTATGGGCAGGTAGCACTTAGGAAACTTCCAAAAAAAAAAAAAATTTGAATTATTTTCTTTTTTCATTTCATTTCAAATTATGGTTACATTTAAGATCAGCTTTTTAAAAGTTTAGATTGGCAGAATATATTAGTATATTGAATTGGCTTAAAAAAACAATAGAAGCAAAAATTTTCATATAAATTTTGTATAAATAGAAAAGAGCAGTACAGTGCATAAGTTTTAGACATTTGCATATGGAAGTTGCATACATTTAAAGATCCCACGCATACACACTCTCATACACATATAAGTTGTTTTATAAATAAATAAAAAAATCATTCAAACATGAATACATTTTTTAAACTTACACATGTATTGATCAATTTAAACTTTAAAAGTTTATATTTTATGTCCACCTTTTTGTAAATCTTTTAAGACTGTTTTAAAACTGTTCGATGCTATTGAATATCTTTTTTTATTAGTGTTTTAATATATTCTTATAAATGATTATTAATTTTAATTTTTAATCATTCATTAAAATAACTATAGTATCTATATAATATATATATAATACGTAATATTTTTATGGTATGTAATATCTATATAATAACTATGTAGTATATGATAATTATATAATATATAGTATTTTTATTATATGTAATATCTATATATTATCTATATAATGACTGTATAATATATATTATATATATAGTGTATAATATCAGATATTATACATTATTTAGTATATAAAGTATGTAAATAATGTAGGGTTAGGGTTAGGGTTAAATTATCTATATAATAACTGTATAATATTGTTTTTTTATTACATAGATATAATAACTGTATAATATATGTGTTTTATTACATAGATATTATCTATGTAATAATATATAATATATAATATCTTTATAATAGTTACATAATATTTAATATCTATGTAATAAGTAAATGATATCTATTTATAATAGCTATATAATTTAAAATATCTACATAATGACTATTTTTAGTAAGTTTTAAATTTCTTTTTCTACATTTTGTTAACATTTTACTGAACTAGTTCTGTGTTTTACTGATATTTTACTGAATGACATTCACCAAACTACTTCTGTGTTTTACCAATATTTTGCTGAATGACATTCACCGAACTGCCTGTGTTTTATAGTTAAATTCAAACAGATTTATATGTTATTTCAAATTCCTCTGCACACAAACTTGATTTTTCATGAAAGAGTTAAAAATTTGATTTGTATGTCCATAGAACTATTTAGTATTATCTTATATTAAGGTAAGATTTGTTAGAACAAGAATACATATTCTAAGAATCTATTCCACTCAAGGTTTCATTAGGAGTTCTTTCTTTCTTAACTATGTTGAAGTTTGGTATTTAAAGATAAAACTTTATGTTATTTTTTAAGATTTTTTGGTTTTCCCAATTTTTTTATATGCTGGATGCTAGTTTAGAATGCTCTTGTTGATTTTGTTGATGACTATAAGTTGTATAAAAAATATTCCAAAACAGTTTAATTTTTGATAAATTTTTTTTTTTACCATTTTAATTCTTATTTGATTTCGGGAGCAATTGTAGTTATATTTTGATGATATAAAGTTAATGTAATGATATAAAACTTTGGTTTAAAGTTTTTATAGATATTTATAAATTAAAAAAATTATTAGTTCTTTTTAATACTAATTCATAATGTTAGTTTATAAATATTACTTAACCAAATAATGTAGTAAAAATTGTTAACAGTTCAAAGTTTGCACTTTTTTTATCAGAATGATTTGATGTCATTTTTAAAATTCAAAGAAGTTTGGTCACATCATTAGAATATATAGTTGATTACAATAAATAACCAAACCAAATAAGACCAAACTAACTAATGTAATGGTGTCAGTCCGATCTCTGTTTTACCTCGGTATTAACAATATTATAGTGTGTATTTCTGTAGTATCTACATACACAGTATCTCTATTCAAGGCTAGATATTAGATGTTTATTTTTAAAAAACATTAAAAACTTAGTTAACCAAAAGTTATAAATATGATTATGTGGTCTAAGACTTATGTATAGACTAAAATGCACAGCCAAGTACAACAGCGTACATAATTTTAGTTGCAGAAGGCTTTGTTTCTTTTTATATTATCATATCATTAAATTATATACTTTATATTGTTAAGCATTTAATATTGTATTTTTTTATTTTTATTACTGTTATTGTTATTATTGTTGTTGTTATTATTATTATTATTATTATTATTATTATTATTATTTAATACTTCTTATAAAATTTGATATTCAAATACATGTTTATATCAAAAATATATAGATAAAAAAGTTCTTTTTTTATTAGTTAGTATTTTAAACAAGTTTTTAAACTATATATTATATAAGTATTTTAAATATTTTAAACATGTATTTAAAATTGAAAATTATTCAAAATTTATTAATGATTGTTATTATAAAAAAAGTACTATTATTCTGTTTTCATGCAGAATGTTGCATTACCAGAATTGTCGCCAATATTAGAACAAAAATCACATATGG